>NC_056744.1:671665145-671795145 GCF_019279795.1 Protopterus annectens
CAGCGTACTGGGCATGCTCACACACTTAGCAGTTGCAAAGGGCCATCTTGCATGCACACGGAGTCTAATCATGGAAGGGCGCAGTTTGGAATGTACTGTTTGTCCATCTACACAACGGCATACTGGGCATGCTCACACACTTAGCAGTTGCAAAGGGCCATCTTGCATGCACACGGAGTCTAATCACGGAAGGGCACAGTTTGGAATGTACTGTGTGTCCATCTACACAACGGCGTACTGGGCATGCTCACACACTTATCAGTTGCAAAGGGCCATCTTGCATGCACACGGAGTCTAATCATAGAAGGGCGCAGTGTGGAATGTACTGTGTGTCCATCTACACAACGGCGTACTGGGCATGCTCACACACTTAGCAGTTGAAAAGGGCCATCTTGCATGCACACGGAGTATAATCATGGAAGGGCACAGTGTGGAATGTACCGTGTGTCCATCTACACAACTGTGTACATGGACTGTACTGTGTGTCCATCTACACAACAGCATACTGGGCATGCTCACACACTTAGCTGTTGCAAAGGGCCGTCTTGCATACAGATGGAGTGTACACACAGAAGGGCACAGTACAGAAGGGCACAGTAAGGTATAACTGTCCTCACGCACAGGGCGGTCACACATGCAGTGACCTGTACACACACAGCTGCCATCACAGCTGTCACAGGTGCAGGTCACACACGTACACACTGCAGTCTACACTGTAGCTGTCAAGTCAGCACCATGTCACCGGTGCAGCACTACACAGCCTTACAGTACCACAACACCATGTGACACATGACCACTGGGCTGTAAAGAGGTGTACACCAGCTGTGCAGAGTACACATGTACCAACAGGGATCCAACAGGTGTTATGCATTGCAATGATACCAGTATACATGAACAGGTCAGCTCAAGACATACCACGGCCCTTACACAGCTGTGACACCTGACTGTTGCTGTACACCAATGAACACACATCTGGATATGTCATACATGTGATTGTGTGGATGTGTGCATGGACTGCACACACATCACATACATACATAGCCTTTGATGTACCTTGTGCATAACACTGGCCTAATCAATGCTACACACGTGAATGGAAGGTGGGCCCATGTCTCTTGAATGCTCACACTACAGGGGGTAGCAATGTTGACCGGGACACATACCCTTGTACTGGTCGCCTGTGACACCCATGATATCATACCACAGTCCATGTGTTATGTATGTCAACACACATGTCCAACAATAGCAATGCATACAAACATGGCAACAGGAGACACATGTGACATCTGTACTGTGCATGCAACAACCATGCATGTGCAGTGGCCGATGTCCATAACATAGTTGCACCTACCTATGACATGCAGTCGCAATGCAGACCCATCATTGACACCTGTATATGGTGACATACAAACAGCACGTATGGAGGGATGTGTGTACATAACGTGGTGAACCACCTGTCTAGATGTATGTGTGCAGGGGGTGGCTCACAGTTGTGTCACACACCATCCTATCATGCCATGTGCAAACAGTACGCTATGTCGCTGTTACGTGATGGTGCTGACATAATGCATACACAGCGGTCAGGTGTTAACAACTATATGTCTATAACTATATATAATAGATGTTATTTCAACTACTTAATGTTATTTTTATAAATATGATCCTCTCTTTGTATATATCTGTTATTGCTACTATATTTTTTATTTGTCTATTCATCTATGATGATTTTGTCCATTTGCTTGTCTATTGTAATTTTTGTTTCATTTTTATGTGGAGCTTTTCTCCCCGGGCCTCTACTGAAAATGGAAATGTATCCAGCTAGACTAGCCCGGTCAACAAATGTAAAATAAATAAATAAATGTCACATGGCACCTATAACACCTACAACCTCCCGTGTGCATATAGCAGCACATTTGCCTGATATAGCGTTGGTACACATAATGCAATCAATACCGCTGCATGTCTATCAAACGTGTCATCATATGGCAGGTGTATCATTCCCAGCACTGCCATGTGTGTCCGAATGTGTGACCAGAGATGCCACATATCGTGGGGAATATGTCCCAGTTGCTACACATCCCTTTACACCTTTGTAGAGATCTGTACATACGTCAGTGTGGGAAGCATGACGTCTGCCGGTGTGGTGCATCACACAAGTCGGCTGTCCGTATACACATGTGTGGTCACCACAGTGTGTGTGTGTGTGTGGTGCTTGGTGTGAGGGTGTATGCTAATATACGGTGGGAAATGATCACTAACCCCACGTGGTGACTAACCCGTAATGGTGATGCATTGCACTACCCTGTTGATGCCATAGGTCCCAGCCATACTGGCTACCTGTGCATGTCCCTTCTCTGTGACATGTCGTGTGGGTGCATAGTACTGTGAGGGTGATGACCACATAGGCAAGGGTCCCCACCTGCACACTATGGGGTGTGTGTTATAGTGGTGTACACCCTGTGAATGCGGCCATGTTCCCGTACTGTTACAGGGTCCTACTGCTGCACAGTGTGGCCTCCAGCTACCAAGTGACACCTCACATCATCATTGGCCAGGCCACTGTGTACAACCCCTGCACCATGTCACCATACCTGTAATGTGTCCTGCTATGTATGTCACATCTCTGTCCAGTGTAGCCTGTGGCACTGACCACATGCATCAGGTGCAGTATATGTGCGGACATCTGTGTCATGTTGGTGTGTCCAACAGTCAGGTTGAGGGTACATGTAGCATGCTGATATTGCCAGACGTGCCTGTGAGTAATCCACAGTTACACGTGGTGGACTGCAAACACTGCTACCTGTAGGCACATGCAAGTACACCATAGGTGGGAACCAGGGTATCACAACCAACATGGAGCTACAGATGTAACCGAGACACATACCGTGAACACATCACAATGCATGCTGCACCTGCACTACATGGTATGACTGGTGCATGTCGACAGTACCCAACATATGTCACATACACATCTCTCAGTATTCACACACAACCACTGCAACATACACATCCCTCAATATGCATACACAGGTAATATTACATACACCTCTCACTATGCTGTTCACCCTGTGCATCAGAATATTTGTGCATAACCCTGCACCGATGGTGTGGATGACAGGGATGCGGCACAGGCTTCATCATTTGCACAGGGTGATATGTTTGCCAGGGGCATGTAAGGGCCAGTGAGTTGACTGGACATGTCTGTGCAGAATGCATGTGGATGTTGTGGAGCCCTACAGTTGTGTTTGCTGTGTGCGTGTATGTGTGTACACAGTTCTGCCATTTGTGAGGCCTACACAGGGTATAATTGACAGTCCCAGATTGTACAGAGCAGGTTGTACAGCTCACTGTGTCCATCCACGGCCACATGACCTGTGCCTGCCTGGGGTTGCACGGGCACTACCAGGTGGAGGTACAGAGTGGCTACTGTCTGACGACACATGTCCGCTGGAACTGTGTCCCCACTGAGAATGTCCAGGGCCACGTCCACGTGGCCTGCTGTGTCCTGGTGTTGACAGCGCAGCACCAGCTGCACTGCTACTGCTACCGGCACTATGGGAGCGGGCATGTGAGGTGGCACACTCACGTCGAACTACACTAGGTGGTGTTGCTGGCCTACGTCCATGTGATCTATGCCTTACTCCTACCAGATGTTCCAGCACAGACAGCTCCCGCTCGTGGATTGCCATGCCTCGGTCAAGGATTCCGACCATTTCACCTAATCGCCTATCCAGAACATTAGCAATCTGCTGTTGAGCATTTGCCAATGCCTGGATGTTGTCATTTAGGGTATGGATAGCAGCACTCTGCAGCCTCTGCCCTTCTCTGTTCTGCCATTCAGCACGTGCCTGTGCCGCCATTACAGTCTGGAACATGCGTCTGGTGATACCAGCTGCTGCGCTCTGTCCTGCAGGTGCATGTCTGCCAGAGGTCCTCCTACGAGCAGCACCAGCCACATGCCTGTGTGGCACATCTGCAGTCATTACACCGACACCATGGTGTGTAGACACACCTTCTGTAGCCACCACACGTTCCTGTTCCAAGCTAACAGACTCTGAATGTCCTTCCTCTATGGCCACTGGTGATGCGGTATGTGTTGGCAGCACAACTGTGTTAGGGGAAGAGGGGGACATAGCTGGGATGGTAACCATTGGCACAGATTCAGCCCCTGACAACCCTGCCTGTACCTCATGCATATGTTTATCACCGCTAGTATCTGTGGGGACACTAACATCAGATGGACCGCAGGAGGGTAACGCACCTACATCACCTGTGAATGCAAATAAATACTGTAAAGTACAATAGACACAGACACACACACACACAGACACACACACACAAACACAGACACACACACACAAACACAGACACACACACAAACACAGACACACACAAACACAGACACACACACACACACACACACACACACAAACACAGCACACACACACAAACACAGACACACCATGCATGTGATTTGTCAGATGGCATGCAGCATGCCTGCCATACAGCAGAGGGCATGCAGCTCAGACATTAATAGTGTTAGTAAGCATACCTCCCTGGGGTGCACACTACAGGAAGCAGGTGTCATATCAGTAGCCATGCAGTTCACACAATCATGGTAGTATGCATGCATCCCCATGATACACCATGTGGCCCAGAACAGGATAACAGTACACATGGCTGACGTGACCTTGACATGTAATCTGCTGACATGTGCATTAACATGCATACATGTCTGACACAATGGTGTCCTGACACATGTACAGCATCATAATGGGCTTCACATTGCAATGTTGTGTGTATGCCCTACAGATAGAATGCATGTTTAGCAAATGTGCATGAGCATGGGAGGGTAGTGTTAGCCATCTACATTGCTGTACAGTGTGAAGTACAGACACTGTGCCATTGCATGGCATCATGAGGCATCTATGTTGCTGAAGAATGCATAATATGTGCACATTGCATAGCCATAACTGCAACACAGTCATGATGTTCAACAGATCGTATATGGTAGACTTCAGTGACACCTCCAGTAGCTGTGCACAGGCTTTTAGGTTGTCCAGTGTACCACATCAACTGTATAATTGGTCAACTAAGGCTATAATTGGACCATTTGTGGACAATGTGCAACAGGGTGTATACACATCCCAAGTACTGTGTGGCTACATGTCTCTGGCCATCCTCCATGGCCATGTGTGCACATGTGTTGGCCAATTGTGTGTGATGGGCATCTATCTCACATGTCTGTGTTGTCCCATATGACATACACCCATAGATGTCAGATATGTCACAATCCACAGGGCTATGCAGACAACGGGTTGTATGTTTGGTATGTGGGGTATAGGTCATGCGATAGTGTGACAATATTGCAGACAGAATACTACATGTCTGGGACATGTCAGGTGGCACATCACAATGTGTGCACCCAATGCAGGGGCATATGACACAATGGTGACACCTGTGGGCTGCCCATATCACAGCTCACTGTGTGGTACTGTGTGCGTACCACACATGTTGTTCCAATGCATACTACATATGCGTCCATTGTAGAACACCTCCACCATTGTATGCACAGCTGACCACACATGTCACAATGACAAGTACTGTGGTTTCAATTCGGTGTATCATTACGTTTGTATATATTGCACATGGGTGGCCTGTGTGAATGAAGGGTGGTGCAACCTGCATATCGTGACTGGAACAAACATCAGGTGTGCAAGTGTTAACTGGCCACATGGCAAATAGATCTACACTGTAACATGCCTGATACTGATGACAGTCTCACCTGCAATGGACTCATGTCTGTGCCAGAGGTACCTGTATAGGGGTGACACACCAGTATGAACATTATCCATGGCTGTATGACAGCCACAGGTTGCACTGTGCATGTGAACACATTCACCTGTGTAATAGCATATAGTATGCACATGTGTGCATACACAATGTAGCATACTGTAGTATGCAGCATGTGTGTCCACATACCTTGCATATGTTGTTACTTTACATAATGTACAGTGACACATGCAACTACATGGGATATAATAGCCATATGTGCAGTACTGACTTACCAGGCAACTCCAGGCTCATTGGTTGGGAGACACCCACCTCCACGATGGCAGCTAGTGTTTCTGGATGCTGTTCCCTGGGTGTCCCCAGACTGGCCAGTAGCACCTCGGTATGTGTGAGTGGGGGCTAGGTTGGTGGCCCACCACCTGTTCCACCTTGTTCCCTGGCGATTGCAGTGGCATGCTGTTTTGCATGTCGTATCAAGTCCGTGCAGTGTGTGCACACCTGCTGGTAGGTGCGGTTATGGCCACCCACATCGTTCACCCTCCTGCGTAGATCCTGCCACAGGTCATCCCGCTGCTGGGCATGCTGTGGCACATGGCTGAACAACAAGTCATAGTTGTCATGGAGCTGTGGGATGAGGACATCATCCTCCTGGCGGGTGTATGCTGGGAGGTATGCACGGGGCATTATCTGTAAGACATAATGATGGTTACAGGTCACAGTTTCAGAGATGTACAGAGATACTGCTGCACATACATTTCTGTGACATCTACTACATCTGCAGTTATCTTTGCAAAGCATCATGACACTGACATGACTGACGTGTTTGTGTCACACATGTCACACCCATTATGCATTGGATATCATCACCATATATGTGTGTCACCTCATTACAGTGTTCATACTACATGTAAATGCTGTATTGCTGTGGGCATGTCTATTTGCCTGCACTTGTGTTCTTACCTATCTGCACATGCCTGGATGTGTCCACGGTACTGCTGTTGACCTGGATGCTGTGTATATATCACATATCAACACAGACACAGCCGTAATGGACTTGAGCAGTGACAATGCACACATACGCATGGACATCTGTACATGCATGTGTTTTGCCATATACATCTACACAGCACTGTACAACTGTTCAACATCCTGCCACGGATCGCCTGTATTGCACATGTGATAGACATGGGACAATGGCTAGTCAGATGACATTCGCAGGGATGGTTATCAACCATAGCATGTGCGGGCATGGTTTCCAAGCTGTAACAGACAGCCATTGTGCCACCGCAAGGTGCATCAGTGCCACATTACTGATCCAGTCAGTTGATAGTACATCTACCATGCGGCCATCACATCATGTATGACTGGGATGACATGTGCAGCTTTGATGGACAGCGTTGCATGGTATGGCAGGAGTATGTCACATATATGGCACAGGGATCTGTCCAGCCTGTGGCGATCCTAGTATTAGGACGGTGGCTGTCCATGACATATGTCTTATAGATCAGGATATGGACATGTAGCATGTCCATCATCATGGTGTTGCAACTGTCTTTCTGCAAGGTAGACAGCATGCTGCATAGTGGAGGTGAGGATTGTGAAGGCTGGTATCGCACATCCATGCATAGCCATTACCCCTAAAAGGTGGTATGTGATCCAATATTGGTCACCCCAGTGCTGTATATGCCTGTCCAGTGATCTCTGTGCTCATGGATGGCACCCTGACATGACATGGGTACCTCATATGACTACCTAAGAGGCCTGGAGATGTCACCAAGTCGGGGGGTGCACTGCACAGCACCATCCCTTACACAGTGTCCATAGTGTTGACCACAGCCTAGGTAGTAGTTCATGGGTACAGGGATTTTCACCTAGCGGTGACATTGCTGGTATCATCCATCAGACTGTGCACATATGTCACATACCTCACCCACACAGCCCATTCTGTATGTTGTTCACAACACTGACACAGCTATACTGATAGGTCATGGCCATTCACAGCCTTACATACACAGATGCCTAACATTTGTCTGTGTGGTATGGGCTACAATGAGGGTGGGGTACAACACATTAACCCTGTTCTACTGTAGTTGGCACTGGTGTGCCGTGCACATGTCACTCTTGCACCTTTTGTAGTTGTGAGTCTGGCAACAGGCCACTGGTGGAACACTCCTGTGACATGCAAAGGAATTTGTAATCAAATATCCGTGCTGTCTTGTACATCTGTACTGCTAACATCTACGGTGCTAATGGTTCATAGACATGCACACCATACTCAGCAGGGTTATAGTGCGGTGCCACCCTAAATGACTGTCATCACCACTTGTATGTTGATATTATCCAGCACCCTATCTGTATTGTATGGCCATGCTAGGCACTTGTTCAGAACTTGTGAGCATGTCATGAGCTACTGATTACTATAGCACCCATTCCACACCATTTCCCACAGGTACACTGGCTGTCCTACACTTCCCAGTTTGCTTATGGTACAACAGCTGTTGTACACACGTAACGCACATATCCTGTGGGACATGGTTGTATATACAGGCATGTCCAACTGTCACGTACCTGTGCTACTGCCTGTCTATATGAGGGATATGTCGTACATGTGGCAATAGAGCAATTGTCTCATGTACACATTCAATGCTCACCTCCCAGCATACGGCACTACAGCCTGTGGGGGATGCACTTCTGCAGCCATGCTGGGGGCATAGCTGTCAGGTGTACCTCATTACAAGGAACGTACCTCATTTGGGGTTCTAAAAGGTGCATGTTCCTCAAGTTTCCACATTGGAAGGGTCTGTCACACATTCATTGTTGGAAATTGTTTACCTGCTAGCCATGGCTAAATAGATGTAAATCATATTAATCATTAGAATATCTTTTTTATACGTAAAACCAGTCACACAGTATGAGGACTAATGTTCCTCAGTTTGGGGACAGGAGGTTGACAGCTATGGCTGGGGGTAATGCTGTCACCAACCCTGACTGCACCTGACAGTCATTTGGGGATGTGTAACATTCGCAACACAGCCCACCCATCACATAGTCTCACATGATCTACACCACTGGCCACACCTACGAGGACAACTTGTGCAGTACATCGCCATACTCACTGTAGGCACCAGAGGTAGCCCCCATCATGGAAGACAACATCACCAGCTTATAGCCCACAGACTCATGTGTGCCCATCACATACAGCCAATAGTGAGTTATAACATTCACAACACACCAGTCATAGATGACTCTGTAGGGAATCACACTGCAGTTCCACACAGCAGGCTACACAAGGCGTTAGTCGCTTACATCTTACTGTCAGGTAACTGCTTCTGCAACATAACCTATGCACCCATGCCACACCTCACCAGGTATGATATGACTGTCATTCTCCATGTTAGTGTGACTGCCCTGTGATGCCACTTCACAGACTACGTGTGCAGGGACATGCAATAGCTCACCAGTCTTATAGCCCCGAGGGTGTGGGCCAAGCCCTGGGGAGCATTTTGCATTCGTCCGGAAACGATACCACTGTACAACGACCGACTGTGTCACTTCAACAGTTGCCTATGCTCTTATTGTCATTCCACAGGCATCTGGTATCTGTCCGCTTTGACTGACCTGGTCAAACACAATGCTGTGGCACAGATGACTTGCACCTGTCAGCCCTGGGGTACAGCTCACATGTAAGGCTCTTGCTGCTTCTATCCTGCCTGTCTTGCACAGTTTCCAATAACTGTCATCGGTAGGACAGGAACTGGCAGGCACGACATGGGGTCATGTGACACAATGCTTGCATCTTCCCCTGTGACGCACGCAGGCAAGGCACACCTTATAATGCACCACTCAAACATCTCTGCAGTGACTGGGACCTGCCTCTAGGCTCTGCAGAGCACACCTGTAATGACAGGTTATAGACAGACCATACCTTTCAGGCACATACCTGGACCGGCACACCCATAGCTGAGGGGTTCCCATATCCCACTATGTTTTGCACACATCCTGGCAAGTTACTTAGCACAATGCATCAGAGGTGCTCCACGTGCAACTAACTGTGTCCAGGACCACTATACACATTGTAACAAGCTACAGAGTCAACATCATACCCCACGGGTAACATACCCTCTATGTTGGTATATTGGACAGTGGGCCTCAGACAGCTACTACTGATGTGTGACTGACACTACCCCACAATTCACTGGGATAGCCACTCATGTACCGACACATCCATGAGTCATACCCTCCGCTCTGCTGGATCAACCCATACACACCACCTCCAAGACCTACATTACCCTTGGCATGAACACTACCACCATGTGACTGGTGTTGCACACCTGGGGTTATCCCCTCATTGGTGGATTCCGAACATATGCTAATCAACCTTGTTAGCCACATCCCAGCACCACACCCATCACAGCATACACAGTACGAGTACTACAACACCTACTACAGACGTCTGCTGACAGCGGTTGTTAACATCATGACACCCGTGCAGATGGACAATGCACATACAAATGCTGACACATACCCCAGTGCACTTCATTAGCATGTACACAACTGCATGGATCATGCTATTCCACACAGAGCCATGATGGTACACACCAAATAACAGATGCCACTCTGGTGGTCATGTTCCATGGACATATGATGTACAACAACAGGTGTAGGCTGTTGCACAGTGGTGTACATTCCCATGTGTGGGGTGGCTCACTGGTCAGCCATGGTGGGGCCACAGGGTCTCTCATCACATACTCCAAGACTAGCTACGTAAACATGACTGCCACACATTCCAGGTGTACCACCAGGCATTATGGTGGTATGTCAGTAGTCGATGGCAACACCCACATCTGCTGTCACATACAACAGTCACTCAGGAACATTGCAGACCCAGGTGTTGTTGGCAACATGCTGGAGGATGGATTCAATGCTGACATTACACCCTCTCACTCACTACAGGGCCGCAATCCATACATGAACATTGTGGTGTCCCTGTGGTCACACCTACACAGTACTGACCTACACTCTATATGTCCTGGGAGACTGGCCCTATGTCACCTTCCAACGTCCCAGGCTGTGATGTCCACCAACCTCTGAATTACATGTCTCCCCACTAGGCCACCATATTCAGTAATAGCCTTGTTTCAGACATTGGAGCCTCTGAATGGCACACAGCAGCATTTATCACACTGCACACAGGTGGCACCACAATGCACGAGTGGGACTATAGTCCTACACACCTGACTGGACTGTTCTGCATGGCTATGGGGCACATCATCAAGGACGTCATTCACAGTGACATTGTTGGGCTCCCGTCCTTTGCTGCCACCCGGGTTGGGCTTGTTAGGGCCAGAGCATGGCCCCTACACATGGTGGACTCCTTTCATACAGTTACCAGGGCAGTTGCTGATGGTACGGGAGTCCACACATCCTACATTGTCCTCTCATTGCCTTTCAGCACCATTCCCCATTCTGGTATTGACAACATACACATCCACCTGCACATCATACCCTGTGTCTCAGGATGTTATGCTATGTAGCCCATGGACAGGACACACAGTGAGGCCAGCATACCATAGTACCTACTACATGTCAGGTACATTTGGCATACCACAGTCCTCAGTCATAGGGCCCCTCATGTTCAGTATATGCTTCCCTGTGGAACAGGCTAGCACAGGGGACTTTCCCTGCTTAGCTTTCAAACCCCTGCATACCAAGCATCATGATTGCTCCACCAGCTGATACTGACTCCAACCATACGGGTGTCGCTGTGACAGATACATAATATGACTATCATGGCATCAAGCTGCATGACACAAGGTGCATGCACATCACCTTTGCATTACACCATTCACCCACTCATTATCACATGGATGGTAGTCCCCTACATACATATCACATTGTACATGTTTGCAGTACACACATATGTCGCACCCACTCCTGTGGTTACCGTATTGCCACTGTGGCGTGGATATCCTTCTACGTGGCCACACCTATCTGTACTGGGTGTGTAGCTGGTACATAGGCACCCATTGTACCTCTGAACTCAAGACATCTACACACATTCAAGGGTACACCACCCCATTTAGGGTGTAACTTACACAACAGCTAGAGCTTTACATGCCACAACATTAACACGCCATGACGTTTACTGAGCTCTGACAGTTTAAATATGCGGCTGCACTACGGACACCACATCTGTACACATTTGCATACTACATACTCAGGGGTGACCTCTGCTGATCAGACAGGGCCCATGTCCACAACATTATTAATGGATATACTCCTCATACGTGACATAAGCAGAGGCCACTGTGAGCAAAATGCTCATGGATATGTGCACACACGCCACAATGAGTGGGATGTACTTGTGGGTTACATTCCCAAACCGGACACTCACCATGCTTTGGAACATAAGTCCTATGTACATCACGCAGGGACACTCAGTAGCACTGTTCATGTGATACCTCCCTTGGTGGTTGGGAGACACATGTAGGCCTGGGATCACTGCAGTGGCTGTACTGTGCAGAGGTGCAGGTGACACCTGGCTCTGCTGTTCACAGGACACTACCCTAGAGAGGTGCCACTAGTGTGAACACTGTAGTTGTGCTTACACATGGACTTGCCAGTCTGCATAGTACCCCACTATGCACCTGTGAAGCTATTACTTGTCCTTTGTGCATGGTTACTTGGTAGCCCTTCCATTTAGATTAGCTATCATGCTATTACAATGTCCCATACCTACAAACCATATGTATCCTGTTATTGTACATACCAATAGACGATACCTTTGGTATGCATGATATGCCTGTTATGCTGTGTAGAATATCTGTCATATCTACCTATAATGCTATACATTACACATATTTCACATAGTATCCCATAATGCAAAGCATACTTGCACAGCGGGACCACCTTACATATGTCATTAAAGTTATGTGCCCATACACATGCGTGCTGTGACAATATATCAACATATACTATCCCCTGCTATGGCACGTCCTTGTTGGACATACCCTACCACTGATGGCGGGTTGTATGGAATTGTTCTGTTTAACACCCTCATGTAGCATCCCTTGTGGTGTCTGTGCTGTGTACCTTGTGTCCCACTGCTGGACGCACAGTTTCTACAAGCGTTAGTATGTTCAGCAAGACATCACTACATAAATATCTTTCCCCACTTTATGCATTGCGGACACGTTTAATTAATGCAAACCAGGCTATGCATACAGTAAAACTAATTAATACAGATCATGCTATACATAACCTTACATATCGGGCGTTCTACATACCTTGTTGTCATTACAGTGTTTCGTTTCTATCTCTCTCACAGTGTTTCAATTGGTATTCGGTATGAGCATACGGTTTGAATGTCTGGCAAGTCATCCTTATATACGTCGATACCTGTAACATGTGGAGTCATCCCGCCATTTGGTGTTCCTGAGTGACTAATTACTTGCATATCAGCTGTGCAGCTACTCCATTTGCCAATTATGCGGCAACAGTGGGGTATAATTGGATTCTCCACTTGGGCGTTGCCTATTTGCCCTACCTTCGGGGAGACGGTCTGTATTGTGTTTTGTTATGTGTAACTGCAACTGCTATGCATGGAGACAAGTATAGTTTGGATTCATGTCCCCCGTGGATTGTGTGTGACAGGTAGAGTATTTGGTTCAACATGTGGGTGTACCTGTCATCCCGTCTGATAACGGAGTATTGCAAACAAAACCTGTAACATGGCTGTTTGTTCCATTATACAACGCCTGCAATTTTGCATGACGCCTTTAATTGTGTCTCTCACACGGTATGTTGAGGGTTCTGCAGATGTAATTGACTGACTGGATGTTTGTGCTGCTGTTACAGTCTGTATTGCTTTAGTTTCTAGTGTGGGGGATGTCGGTGGGTGTACGTAGCATATACAGGTTTGTGGGCCTTGCATTTCTACATAATCCGTATATATGTGTGTGGGCTCCATCCCTAATTAGAGAGCTAACAGTTAGTAGACTTATGTTACGGGATTGTACGTTGGGCCGTTGTTAATTGGTTTCTATATCGTCTGCAGGTGAGCTTGCTACTTGTATACCTCCGTAATTGCAGCGATATATCAAGGGATATGTGTAAGTGACAGCTATCCCTTGTAGTTCTGTCCCAGATATTTGCAGTCATTGTGGTTGTTTTGTTAAAAGAGCCTGTTTGCCATGGGTTTCCACCTTTTCATATGGTCATTGTTGGACACTTGCGGGACACACAGCGGTGTTTACAGGCCAACACGTAGCCATGGTCAGTACACAGGTTAGCACATACTTTTATGCTCACTACATACCTATTGTTGTGTGACTTTGGCTACTTATCATATTGCATGTAACATTTACGTTTCTTACATATAGGCATAACTATTAAATACGACTGTTACATTATATATGGGACATATTTATGTCCTACCATCTCGGACATTTGCCCTTTGTACTGTTTTATGTCAGGACACACCTGCCCAGGGTGGGGCTGTCCCTCCTACTGTGGGACAGGTAGTAACCGTATGCCTACGGCTAGCTGTACCCACACCTACCGTACTGATCTGCCTCTGACTTGGCACTAACAAACACATGTTGCGGACACACACATACATTACAGTCACACAGAGATGCACACGGCACCCTCAACACAGACTTACACAGACTACGGCACTCACAGACACAGTTGAACACAGTACCTACGTGGACCGCGACACCGGCAGCGGTGACTAACTGTCCCTTCATATCATCATACTATTACTTGCGGATGTACTGTTCCGGTACTGTGTTCTATCGGTCTTTCAGCCTCATGGTTACGCATGTTGGTATGTTACCCATTCCATGGTTGGCGGTATCCTATTTATTTGTACCTCCAAGGTGTTATGAATGTCGTTGAACTATCAATTATATTTGCAGATATCGCTGAATCCATCTATATCACCATATATCCCTCTATTGCCCTTTCTATCTGTATTATATATATATGCATATATATATATATATATATATATATATATATATATATATATATATATATATATATATATCTGGCGGGGAACGTGACAGGCACACAGCACCAGCATATGCTGTAAGGCTCATGTACTGTTCAGGTGTTGGCATTCCATGTTCCACTTGCTGTTGTGTTTACAATGTTTGAGGGCTGCCTATGTAGGAGTCACACATTGGGCCACCTATACATTACAATTTACAGATGGTCATGTTTGTGTGCCATCCATTTTACTGTGTGTGCAGGTGGAGAGGTGTCAGTCCATAGGGGCCGACACTGTCAGAGTATGTGCTATACGTTCCCTCTTTGCCAAGGCGTAGGCATATTGGGCACGCCTCCGTCTGCCTACTGGGGCTGGCACAGTGTGTTCATGGTCTGAATCCCTCTGTGCCTGTAATGGCCTTGGCAGTTGCGGTGGGCTATGAGGGCCTTCACCATTTTGTCCCTGCTGCAGCTGCTTCCGCAGGATCATATTATGTAGCATGGCACATACTATGACGATGTGGGCACACCTGCCTGGAGAGTACTGCAAGGCTCCACCAGATGTATCCAAGCACTGGAACCGTGATTTCAGCATCCCGAACACACGCTCTATGATGATTCTGGTTTGTGCGTGTGCCTCATTATGACGTTCTTGCAAGGGTGTGTGTGCATTTCTGATGGGAGTCATCATCCACGGCTCCAGTGCATAGCCAGCATCCCCCACAAGATGGCCATGTGGGATGTCCCCCCTGACAAATACCTGAAACAGCTGTGAGGCATGCCAGATATGGGAGTCATGGTAGCTTCCAGGGCTGCCAGCACACACATCCATGATAATGCCCTGGGCATTGCACACGACCTGGCAGTTGATGGAGTGGAATCCCTTGCGGTTTATGTAGCGCCTACCCTGCTCACCGGGTGGTGACTTGATTTGTATGTGCGTGCAGTCTATCGCACCCAGTACCTCCGGGTAGTGTGCCACATGGTGGAAGTGGCGCATATTGCTGGCCAACTCCTCCTGAGTTCTGGGGAAGTATATCTGCTCATTGGCATGTGGTAACATGGCATCCAGGAACTGGTGTAGTACCCTGGATGCTGATGCCTGTGAGATACCCATTATATCTCCAGTTGGCCTTTGAAAGGTACCTGTGGCCAGTATTCGCAGGCTTACACATACCTTCGTGTCCACTGGGATGGGTTCCCTGCTGTTGTTTCTGGTTCTCAGGCGTGGCCAGCACAGCTCCACTATTTGCTATAAGATGTCCCTGTCCACCCTGTAACGCTCTACTATCTCCAGGTCATGTAGCCCCTGGTAGGTTACCCTTGGTCTGAACACTCTCCTTCTCTTCCGAGGCCTGCGGTGGTTGTCGGCATCATCCTCCACAACACCGTCAGTCTCTAACACATGCTGATGAATCACAGCTATGGCAGCTCCCAACATGTACATTTTAGAAGTTCCCCGTGTGTTTACACCTATGGTGCAGTGTTTGGGAATACACAGGTGTGTGTTGGGTGCTTACACACTTTATACTATTGTGCTGTGAGCACCGATGATGTCATAGGGTGTGTATGTACGATCGTAGCTACAGGGTATCTTATGTGTTTTACTGCCAGAACTACTATTGTGGTGCCTTTGGTGTTGAATTACATTTGCCTGCCGTGGATTACCTCTTGACCTTCCCTTTACATTTCTGCACGTTGCACCTACCATTTTCTGGTGTGCATCCTGCAGCCTACTTTCATTTGTACTTTCCTGGACATGGCGTATCTTGCGTTATGTGTGCTACTGCCGGTCTGCTGTCGGTTTGCTTTGCTCTGCTATGTCAGGTCTCCTATCTTTGCAATCCAATACCTCCCCTCCTTTCTTTGCATTCCAATGCCTCCCCTATCCTGTTTTGCAGGTTTCTGCAAGCAGACTTGTCAGCTGCCGTCGATTGGCCTTTGTGTGTTGATTGGTGTTGATTGCTCATTAGTATTCCAATTAGCCTACTTCCGCATTTCCTTCTTTTCTTCCCCTGACCTTCCTGTTTCTGCTATTGTTTGCGGCACGTGCGTCCAATTACTGGGTTTCGGGCACGTTTTCATCCTCGTACACATGCGCTTTTGGTCACCATGTGTGCTCTCAGCTAAACGATTCTATACCTTCCTCCCCACCCCTGTCCTGCAGCTTTGCTTAGCAACGGACAGGCCAGATTTGCATTGCTCCAGTGTGCTTACTGCTACTGTGGCACCCCCCTCTGCTGATGTCATGTATCTCCTCTGAGCCACTCCTCGGTGTTATACCGCTGCGCCGTATGGTACAACCTTCATCCGGCGGGACATTTGCGATTCAGTATTATCTGCCTCATTTGCATGGCATTGACTACTAATTCATAGTTACCGCGCCGAACACTATTGCAGGCCCTTAGCAACCCTTGCACCTTGGTTGTGGTGTTCCATGCCTACCATGGTGTATTATGCTGTAAACCTGATTTCTATTACGTTGCGATTTTATGACATTTTTATATAATTTCTTTATGTTACAGCTTCCACACACATGCCCTGCAGTTGTGCTGTGCGTTACTGTGGACATGACATTAAATGTTGTTATTTACGTGTTGTGCATCTTTTCTTATGCCATTGGCTGTGTATTTCGCCATTGGCATATGTTAACATTGTGATTCCTGGGTCTGGCCCTCTTCCATAGCTCCGATGTTCTGTTTGGGAAAATGTAAACCGTGTTTTTTGGTTTACATTTCCGTGGGCTTACGCTATGCCTGCACCACTTCATGAATCGTTATATGCCTTCATTTGCATGGTGCGACACTGCACATGGGGTGATTAGCATACCTATGCCGGGGGCTGCGCAGTTCTGGTGTACGCCGGTAGTGCACGTGATATTGGATCGTACCTGAATCGCTCGACGGCCATATTTGGCGTTATACCGCCTACGCTATGCCTGTGCCTGGCGCAAGCTTCATGAATCCCGGGGTAGCTTTTATTTGTTTGTTCATTATATATGTTGAATTGAGAATTTGTTTTTATTGGCTGTGTTTTATTGAATGATTGCTATTTGATTGGTATTTAAGTAACTCAATGAGTTTGCTTTTTATCTTGCACTGAAGAAGGGTTGTTGTACCTGAAAGCTTTGGTCTGCCAATAAATGTTTTAGTTGTATTGGTTTGTTTTCTTCTGCTTCTTTAGACTTCACAAGCTGCTACTTAACCACTGTTCCTGTTTTATACTGATAAAGAGTAAAATGGGAAGTGAGCATCACTAATACCTGTTACATTTAGCTTTGCATAGAGCAGCAGCAAGGAGCAGGTTTGCACGAGACTTGGCAAAGTGTTTGTGCAAGCAAAATACACATTTCCATTAATTTTCCATTTGCACATAGTTAAGCAGTGCATAAATGCAAAACTGCTAAAATTCTGAGAGTTACAACTGAGTGTATGAAACAGACCTGCTGCTTTGTTAACTCTGTGGCAGCAGGTTTAAATACATTGTCATGTTTCTTTTTGAGCCCAGATGATACTGGGTTTAAATCCAGGTGTATCTATTTTTTTTAAATAAACAGTGATAATGCAATGACATCATTCTTTAAAGTACATTCAGTATGTGCGATTGTGTGATGTAGTGCAGCAGGGTTAAGTGGCATTGCTCGGAGGTGAGTAATGCCAAATTCTGCGCAAACACAGAGGCCAAAAAGTGAAGGGATCTATTGATTTTTCTGGTAATATTGCGTGTTGTGTGTGATTCCTTTTTTGACCAGATTATAGTTGTTAAAATGAGGTAGATAGGAAAGTGGTGAAACAGGGAGCAAGCATGGGGAAGAACAAAGGGAAAGCAATAAAGGAATGTGCAGGAGGGTGGTAGGCAAGTACCAGAGCTATCCATTTCTTCAACAGTAACAACTGATAATTTGTGCAGAATATTAGCTGAATTTGGACTGTCACCTCTGGAGAGAGGAATGACAACAACCTAATCATGTTGTATAACCAGCTGTACAGAATCAAGTGTGTCAAGATGACGTGTGTGAAATACAGAGCTATGTATCAGATGATATTGTTTTTGTGAGAGGGAGGTGTCCATTTTTCTTTTTTTCTTTAAGTAAGAGGAATTCTGGGTAAGGGATATAGGTATCTCTGGGTCAGGTAACTTGGCTAGGTAAGGAAGCAAATGCAAACAAACAAGATAAACAAGACAAGACACAGGGATTGTGAGGGCCACAAAAGGTTGGGGACACCATGATTATGATGAAGGTGTGGATACCACAGGCTCATACTCATCAAACATGAAGACAATGAGAATCGAGTCCTCACCCACTGGACTGTCATCAATGTCTTCTTACACTGCTGGTGGCTGGAGTGCCTGATGTCTTCTCCTCCTATGGACTATGAGAGAGAGCAGCCTTTCCATTCAGCATAGGTGTATACCAATGGTGCAGCACACAACCCTATGCACCAACCCTGGCATCTCCCAGCAGGTGATGAAATCACCACCCCCACCACTGCACAAGGAGGGTACCATTGCACCACCTGCTATGGCAGTACTTCCTTGAGGGTGCAGGTAGTACAGGGTCAGCAGAGGCAGTGCTGCCAATTTGGCTCCAAGAAATGTTGGGCACTGGTGCTTGAGCTGGTGGAGTGGGGGGGGGGCTGATCCATGGGGGCTGGCCTACCTTGCTGTGCTGTGTGGCATTTAGTGATTTGGTACAGATAGATGACATGGACAAATTTTGACAACACATAATATAAAATAATAAAGAGTTAAGGGTTGGGGTGAGAGCAAAAAGGAGATAAAATTAGTAGCAGCATATGTGACTTAGAATACATTAACAGTAGGAAACAACTATTTGATCTGAAGTATTATATTTAAGTATACATCCTAACAAAAACACACTATAACAACAGCTTGTTGGAAGTAATCTTTGAAATGTGCATATATTGCACATATGTGTGTTCCAGTTATACAGATTACAGTTAAAAGCAGGGCATTTATGCCACTTGTATAGAGTTGAATTTAATGTAAATATTTATTAAAGAACTCCAGTACTGTATATTTGTTACTTGTGGCATTTGAACCCGAACCTGTGACTACAGTCTGATATTTAACTCCTAAATTTGGTTGGTCTGCACCCTAATGCATGCATACTTACTGTTACAGTTAAGATATGCATGTTCAATTTACTACAACTGTATAAAAAGCCCCAAAATCTATCTTTAACTTTTAATGCTACAATAATACTTCTCTTGTGCTTCATACATACTACTTGTTTCCCTCAGTCTCTCCAACTGAGCAACATGAGCCAGTCTGTAGAACTCTGTGTGGCATTAACTGGGGAAAGAACAGAAGAGACCAGAAGGGCATTATGCATACTAGGCTTAGCTAAATTTAGCTTTTGAAGTATTACAAATTCTCTATTATCATTTTGACACAGCTGTCGGATGTCTGTAGTCTCAAATTCATTCAACCAATGCTTCAGAGTACCCATTTTGTGCCTACATAGATCATTAAAATGATGCCTGCACTGTTCTCCAGTACACAGGATCCCAGTAGCACTGGATACAGCCTAAGCTAAACTACGCCATGCCTCAGACTTGTACTGGAAGCTAGAATAATCCCCCTGCAGAAGCCTTTATCTGTGGTGCTTTACCAAGAGTCTAATAAATATCCTGGACTCCTAGACACCCCACGTCTGTGCACTAAACTTGGCAGCTTCCACACTAATGCCAGCCATGTCTAACACCTGACCTAGAGTGAATAAAAATGGTGTTTTCCCACCAATTTGTTATCATGTTTACTGGTAGTATGCAAACCTGAGCAATGATGCCGACCGCATTTGCATGATGTGAAGAGGGGACCAGCAGGGCCAAGCAGGGAGAACATAAACACTTGGAACTGGAAGGTTAATCTTACACTTGGCCTTAGTTTGCTGTAACTTGGAAATATATATTGGAAATTGGGAGATAACTGTTAGGTGAGTTAAGTTTGCAGTCATGCACTGAGGGCATAAATGTCATGACCTGACACATTTGTTTTTGCCTTTATACACTGATAAAATTAATTTTATAGTGTGGGATTCAAACCTAGGCATAAGTGATAAAGCATTTTCTTCCACAGCATTGATTTTTCATATTTGACACAGAAAATGTGCTGCTCAAACATAGGCCGGAATCATTTATAAATACAGGTGACAGTTTGAGGTGTTACGTATGTGTGTGACCTGACAAGGTTCTTGTATATAGATCAGTTGTGTATGTGTGGTGTGTGTTATGTAATTATGAAGGCCATGCAAATCAAGATAGCAGAATTATACTTACAGAAATATAGCATACAATATACCCTCAGTCATACATCTGAAAATACAATAAAGTGTCTTATCCCTCATACATATAATTCTAATCAGCTCCATTATCTTAAGTGTTATAAATGAGAGTGAAGACAATGGGAAGTGGAACAACTTTAAAAATGTATGAACTATCCTGTATTAGAACCCAGGAGACCATGTGTATGACAGTTTTGCAATTAGGCTTGTTGCCACAAGAATGTTGAAATAACACTTGTCTATTTTTCAGTTTATCGCTATAAACTGCACTGTCACAACTGTCAAAATAGGTTGCGTACCCTGTACTAGAATCCAGGACCATCTGTACTCCAGACCTACACGTACACCTGCTGCCACAGGACTAGTTACATGACATTTCTATAATTTCCTAGTCATTGTTAAGTTCTCTATGTTAACATCTGCAAAATGCCACTTAGCCTATTTGTATGGTGCCCAACAGAATTAGCTGAATGTTTCCATTTTCAGTTATTTGCTGTCTGATTCCTGCCTGCAGATATTGGGGAACTTTCCTAACTGCCGTTCAACACTGCATGCCACTAAGACGATTTGCATGAAGGAAAGCAAACATTGCAACAATGTATTGTTTTTCACCTTTGCCCTTTTGCAGACACCTTGTTTGCAGGTGTTCAGTCTGCTTCCTGGGTGGCCCACTGGTCCAGTTTGTGCACTAAGTGTCGTGCAAATGAGATAAGAACAGCCAATCCTGACATTGGTTTTCTCCGTTTCCCTTATTTTCATGGTCTGCCTTTAAAAAACAATAGCTAAATAAAAGGGAAAATTAGATAAAATGTAAAAAACAGTCTATAATAGTAACACTACAAAATGGTTGTTAATACACATGGCATATTTCTACATAAGCCTGGATTTGAATTCTCACTTTAGTGAACCTTCAGAACACAGTAAGGATGAATTTTGCAACAACAAACTAAAATACTGGATATTGAAACCTCACTAAATGACATAGATGGGAGACTTAAAGAAGAAGAGAATCAGTGTGAATTCCTTCTACAGCAGAACAACTGGTTAATAAACAAAATAGATGATCTGAAGAATAAGGAAAGGAGAACAATATAAGAATATTCGGTCTTCCAGAAAATGCTGGAGGTGAAGACATCATTTTATTTTTAAATTCTTGGCTACCTCAAATATTACACCTAAAAGAAGGTTTATCCAATGGAATAGCGAGAGCACATAGAGCCATAGGAAAATCAATACCTTCCTCACCTAATGCTCCTCCAAGATCTATTGTAGTAAAATTTCAATCTTATTTGGATAAAGAGCATATACTTAAATCAGCTTGCAGGAAAAGTCCCTTAACATACAAACAAAACCAAATAAGATTTGACAATGCCTATTCTTCAAGAGTATTAGAACTTAGGAAAAAGACTTGGCCACTTGTGAAGCATCTTAAACAAAATAAAATTAAAACACAACTTGTCTATCTTGCAAAAAAATCTGAATTTTCTACTCAAATAACATGAGAACCTTGAACAACTTCAAAGAAGCAACTTCATTCATCAAAAACAATAATATAATCATAATTCCAGAAGAAATGGACTGGTCATCGTCTTCTACATTAAAAAGATCTTCTGAAAAAATACCTGGTCTGATGTGAGGAAGAAAAAATTAAAATCTGAACTTAAAAATATAGAAGCCACCAAATCTCTCAAAGTTTCAACTAAGGTATGAGTTTCATACCTAAACAAACAAAAAGTATGTATTTTTAATATATTTTTTCTTTGTCATTAAGAAGTCATAAACTTCCTTTCATAAGTTTCTTTCTATCTGATATATAATACAAACATCTATTCATTAACTTTTTAGGAAGTCTTACTATTATAACTTAAAAAAAATAATCAAATAGTCTTATTTGTGTGATAAGAACCATTAGTCTTTAATTTCCTAACAATGCATACTTTCTTGCAAGCTCGCATGACGCTGCATTGGTTTATATTCTCTTTTATTCATTTGTGTAGTGTATTGTTTGAGAAAAGCACATTTATAAAAAAATAACCCTCTTTTATATGAGTTTGCTTCAAAATGACATTTTACTATAAAAAAATATAGCTTTAAACCTTCAACAGTTTCTTTGTTTTAAAAATAATAATTAAAAAAAAAATCTGTTTAGTTAATGTTACAATGTTCTAAGAGACCGTTTATTGTCACTCTTTTATCTGTGAGCAGCCGTGAGCATTTTTGAGCACTGAATTACCTCGCAGGTAAAAGATTTAGTTCTTCATTGAAGTAAACATCACTGAAATGCTATTTCGCAAAGAAGCAGACACAGTCCACGAGACACAACAGTTCGTATTATGATCTCCTACAGTAAATTTAAAAGTAAAGAACGGACGTGTCACCCACTTAGTAATATTCTCAGATGACATCTGCACCATTCCAAAGATTCAGAAAACAAAGCTACCCCAAATATTGAAGTGCATCGTCTTGTTATTAAGCAGCATATGACAGAGTAGTGAGGTTAGTGAGGGAAGTTTATTTCACTTTTGAAAATACCATTAGTAAGAGAGATGTACTCACAACTACAGTGTAAAAAATGTCAAGCATATGGAAGTGTATAGCAATCATCATGAGTTGTGGTAAGACTTGGAATATGAATGTGACTTTGAAGATACTTTTCCACACACATTTTTCTGGCAACAGCGGTATTTATCAGTGTTTTCAGGTTGCATTTTTTCCCAATATTTATGTTTGCCAGTCAATGCTGGCCTGTTGGCTGGGTGACGAGAGCCAGAGAATGATGCCCAATTGACAGAAAGGTATCTAGATACATTTATTTCCATGAGATATAAGCTTATGGGGGGAATACCAGACATGAAGGCTTCCTATGGGGGAATCAGTGTATTTGTAAACAGACACTGTGGATGCACGTATATGCATTCATGTATGTTCTTATTTGTTGTCCCTCCCTTTTCTTCACTAAAGAATAAAAAAAAATACAGAAGAGATTTTTAAAGGGAAATACAGCTGATTGGCTATTATCAACAGCAAGGCTAGTTCCCCTACAGGCATACCCTTTCACTTTTAGTTGAATAAACTTTTTAGCACTGTCTCATCACTACAGTTATAAAATAAGTCTCACATAGACACTTCAATAACCCATAACTTGGCAGGTCTCTTGGCATGTCAAGTAAAGTATAATACACCTACACAATGATTGCAAGATCTATATTTAACAACTCACACTATTCTAATTTAACATAGTATGCATATTAGTCACTGTAGTATACTACATGTGTAACACAAGTAAAGACAGTCATCCTTTATCCATGTTAGTTTGAACTCAATGGGGAGATAGCTACATTTTGGAAGTAAGCTGTAACCATAAAATTGTTACTAATATGTATGATGACAGACTGTTCGCAGTATAGAGTTATATACAGTGGAATATTAGAGACATTCTGTTTTCTTTAATAAAAATGTATCTGTACAGCAAAAGTGATACAGGTTAAAATAATAGTGAATTCAACTATGGTTTACTCCATCACTTCAGATGCTAACAGAAATGATTACTTCTTTGATTAGCAAATTCTTATGGTTCTCAAATATCAAAACTAATAGATTGAAATATGGAAAGTGCTTTTGTAAACAGTTTAAGAGTTTATACTATACCAATACTCATTGGTTGAACCCAAAATAATAGCCAATCTTTATTTTTGAAACAGGAGTTCATTGTTGCCTTGCTGTTGCTAAAATCATAAAAATTAGATGGTTGCATATTGGTAATTTTGTTGTTGTAGTACTAATTTGTATTTAAGATGCATAATCTAGATAATAATATAGGTATACATAAAAGTAATATAGAGATGTTGGCACCATGTAGTTTTTCACGAGTATTGTAATTTTAATACTCTGCCAAGATGTTTGTTCTTGAAAACTAATCAATAGCACAGGGCAAAGGTACTACTCATGATGCTGTTTATCAATAGATTGTATGCTAAGCAAAACCAACAAAAGTAACAAAAAAAAATAATGGTTCATTGCCAACTCTCTATGTGAAAAAATAGTTACTCAACTACACAATTTTCTGAAAACTGTTTTGATAAAGTATAATATTACTGTTCTTCAAGCAGAATCCTAATTCATCTCACAATATATCACTTGTATAAAATAAAAAAAGAAAAAAGTTATACTTGTATATAATTTGCCTTCACTTCAATGCAAAATTAATTTGTATTTTTGTATAAAGCACATTGTGTTGTAGAAAGTGATTGTTACTGTCTAACATACAGCCTTTAAAAAATTCTTCTTGCAATGCTTTAGTAGCATTCCTAATAATAGAAAGATTATTATTTATATAAGGGAATACTAGTATGGAAATGAACTAACAGTCTTTCTAATAGACTTACTATGTTTGTGTTAGGTATCATTTAGTAATTTACACAATTAAATTCACTAGGTGACCTAGAAATGTTAATTACCTCCAGATAGGATTACTTAATATTGTAAGTTGTATTTATAATGACTAAGATAAATTACAAGTATTCATCAGATATAAGAATTTAAAATTATAGTCAAGAAATTAGAATTAAATTTTCACACCAAGATCAAAATTAAGGGTAGTTTCTTTGATAATTAATTTTATCACATAATTTTATCTCATTTGAAAATAATATATCTCCAGGAATTCTAATATGGAGCTCTGAAACAATAATTTTTCTTTAATCCTGCTGTTAGAAATGAGAGTTAATCTGATTGAACAATATTGTTCTCTTAGATTAGGAGTGTTTTTCACTCCATGTTTGTTAAAGGGAGTTTTAAAATTGTTGATTATTTGTTTTTATGGGTTTATCTACTTTTTATTTATTTTTTCTTTTCTTTATTGGCCTCATCATAGATCTAGCTTATATTTTCTAATAGGAAAAAAAATCAATCTGACTTTATAGTATGAAATGTATAAGAAGGTTACACAAAATCTGAGCAATAAAAGAACTTTGAACATGTCTCAAATACAAATACTTCATAAACACAAACAAAACTCATGGATTTAATCTTACTTTCTGTAAACATTAATGGATTAAATAACCCTAAGAAAATATCAAAGTTACTAAGATATCTAAAGTTAAATAAAGTGCAAGTGGTATTTCACCAATTATTTCACTTTAAAACAAATGATAATTATATATGGAACCCAAAAGACTATTTAAAATGATTTCATTCCTCATACAAAAGAAAACAGATGAGATTTAATACTATGGAGAAAGAATGTCACTAATCCTCAAATCATTTATAATTCTGAAGACAAAGATGGACTTATAGCAATTGCAATAGTAAGATTTAATAACAGAATTTGGACACTGGTAAAATATATTGGTTTCCTGGCATAGGGGTAGGGACAGTCAAAAAACATATAGATCTTGTTAATAAAGTAGATAAGGGCAATTTGATAATAGGAGGGGATTTTTATCTGCATCCTGGACAATTCAGAGACCACTAATAAAAGACACCTTCATCTTAGTCCCATAGAGAATGCTCTTAAGAGATGGACTGATAATTTAAAATGTAATTGATACATATAGATACAAAGTGAATAAACCATAGATTTGATACTCAAACAATAATTGATAAAATCTTTATATCTCAAGACTTAAATATGAAAATAATCATTTTTCCATAACTCCATGGCCTTTTTCAGATCACAATTCAGTCATCCTCAAGTTTCAAATATACTTTAAGAGATTAACTTTTACAAGAATCCCGGCTTATATCGCTAAAATAAAACAATTCAAACCACAGTTAGATTCAGAAGTACAATACTTCCTAAATACTAACTACACTGAAGAAACAAATATAGTTGTCTTGTGGGATACTCTGAAGGCATACCTATATGGTAAAACTCTAACATTGTTCAAAAACAAAACAAAACAATGGGAGTCAGAATTATTTAATATTCAAAAACAAATCATAGAAATTAATACCAATGATTCAAGGAATTCAGTCACTAAACAAAAGCAATTGAAGAATTAAACAAAAATTACAATGAAATGTTAACCCACAAAACTAACTTGGCACTAGAAAAATTAAAACTTATTCAAATTCTGTTTCATCAAAATATATGCATAATCTAGTAATGAGAATAAAAGGACAATCCATTGGAAATAAAAATAACAAAAAAGTATCAGATACAAATGGCATTCTTGAAGCCTTTAAACATCACTATGCAGAACATTATAGAAATTATAATTCACACCTCAACTTCTTAGATTTAGATATAAATTTTTCTAAAATAAAAAAAAAATGTCAGACAAATGAAAAATAGATATCCAAAAACAAATCTCTGTCAAAGAAACAGTTGAAAAAATCAAGGAAAGTAAAAACAATACAGCTCCAGGAATAGATGGAATTATAATTAAATTATATAAATTATTCACGACCTCAGCAATATCAACTTTTCATAAAACTCTAAATGAAATACAAATGCAAAACATAATGCCCCCTTCATGGAGGTACTCACTAATTACTCCCATAATAAAGGAAAATAAAGACCCTAAACAATGCAGTTTGTTTAGGCCTATCTCACTACTTAACAATGATTATAAAATCTTCATGTTCATTTTGGTTAATAGAATTAAAACATCTTTGATACACATCATAACTGAAGATCAAACAGGATTTATTTACAATAGACATACTCATGATAGCATTCAAAGAATTTTAACTATTATAGACACTCTAAATAGAAACAACCAAGAAGCCCGTATAGTTGCTGTAAACATAGAAAAAGCTTTTGATTATCTAAAATGTGATTATCTTTTTAAAGCTCTAGAAATTTATGAATTTGCCCTTCAGTTCATCAATTTGATAAAAAATATTTATAAAAATAATCTTGCTTATGTAAAACTTGGTCCATTTACCTCAGAAGCCATTGAAATAACCAAAAGTACAAAACAAGGTTGTCCTATGTCTCCTATTTTATTTGCTCTAGCAATAGAATTATTTGCATCAATAATACGCTGTGATCCAAAAATTAAAGGAATTTATATATATGGTCAAGTTAACTCCAAAATCATGCTTTTTGCTGATGATATACTCCTTACCCTAATTGTCTCAGATGAATCCATACATGAATTAGACATGCAAGTTGAAAAATGTTATCTTAATTCAGGTCTACATTTTAGCAACTCTATTATATGTTATTGAACAAGAAAAATGACATTCATTTAAACATAAATCATATAATTGGTAAACAGGTTACCTCTATAAATTATTTTGGGATTGTTCTATGTGAAAACATCGATATAACTTTAACCACAAGCTACAATAATATTACAAACACTATAAAAATACAAACTGAAAAATGGAATAAATTACATTTGAAATTTGAGGATAGCCTGCAATTAATAAAGATAACATTACTCCCCAAAAATAAATTACATAGCTCAAGCTATTCCCATGATCCCTAATAAAAAACTTCTAAAAGAGATAAATAAAATTCTTATAAACTTCCTTTGGTTTCCTAAGAGGCATAGAATAGCCTTCTCACATCACATTAGACCTTGGGATCTAGGAGGGATTAACATCTCGGATTTAGAGACTTACATTAAAGCATCTATTTTCAAAATAGTCATAAATTGGATATATCCAAAATACTCTCCTGCTTGGAAGACTCTACATCCCATCATTTTTAAAATGAAAATAAAATAACAAAAAATATATTACTAAATGAACAAAATAATAAACTCTGGCATATATTTTGTGTTAACTTACAATACAATACAACAAAACATACTAATCTAAATTACTTAAATTATATTTACAGTTTATTTAGAAGTTTTATTAACACCAATACAGATATAAAATTATGGTTGGAACTATTATTGCCCTTTAGCTCTACAAAAAAAAATTCTTTAATAAAATTCATAAAATCACTCTTACTAACTGGGAAACAAAAAACTTTACATGCTGGCAGCACTGTATAAAGAATCAGATGATGCTATATACCCAAAAAAATACCTATGGCATATCAAGCACAGACTGGTTAGTACTTCATAGTATGCTATCTTATGCATAAGATCTATGCAGAATAATTAAAAATTAATCCTTTAAATCTAAGCCCAAACTCATATTCTACATGCATGAAGTAATATATAACAACTATAAATGGACAAATTTAACATCAAAGTTATATAACATTTTAATTAATTGTAAAGTTAATCACAATCAAAATTATTGGAATTTCATTACTAAAGGGCATTAAATAAATGTATCAATTGAAAGTAAAACTAATCTATCGTACTCCATTAAATTAACTTTCAATTTACAAGTTTGGAAGATATTCACATGGAAATTTCTGCACAGAGCATTTTACATGCCCAATAAGATAGCTAAAATTAATTCATCCAAAAATGTTACATGTTGGAGGTGCTCATTAAGATGTGAAGCAGCTTGGTCACATATTTTATATGATTGTATAAACATTAAAAAATATTGGGAAGATATTAGCAATTTTCTTCAAGCCATCTATACATATTCCTTTGTTTTAACAAAGTCATTGATTCTTTTGAATGTTAATGAAATAACAGAAATGAATAAAAATTATCTTTATCTTCTTTGAACTACACTAGCAATAGCTAGGAAATGCATCACAAGAAAATGGAAATCCTCCTCTGAACCCACCATTGAAGATTTCTTGAATTTAATGAAAGAAAGTGTGCTGATGGAAATAAATGTTAAGGAACTGAGAATCTTTCCTAAAACATGGTCCAATAACTCTTGGGAGAAAGTTCTGTCTCTTATTGAGACATTAAAAATAGACGCAGTCTCTTCTGAAAGAAAAGAAAGAGAGAGAAAGAACTACTTGACAATGAGTAACTAAAATATATTCATAGAATGTTTTATTTTCTTATTTTACGGCCAATTGTATACACTGTACATAGAATGTTAAACATGTATTTATTCAGATAAATGTAATTATTCTTATTGTTATATTTGGAAAATAATAAAAACTAAGTGAAAAAAAGAACACAGTAAGGATGCCTTATCCATCCTTACCAGACAACAGCGTTGCAGCAGAGAACTGAAATCATTCTGCATACAACCAACTGCAACATCATCCACAGCACTATCAAACCATATAACAGTTATCTGTACATGCATTACCTTCCGATGTAGTACACTGAGGGATCACACAACCATTTATGACAGTTGCTTGCAAAACTGCAGCTCTGTCTTACCTCTCTGTGTTTTGCAAATTCTTGTCTTATCTGACCAGTAATCTGAGACATGAAGTCTGTAAGGCATTCTATATCCTTGTCCTTAAAATGTGTGAGAATATTACATGGCAATAATATACAGTTATCAATATGTTAAGGGGAAGTTGGATGTTAATGAACAGAACCTGTGAATTGTGTGTTACTTACTTACATTCCAACCTTAACAAAATGACTTATATACATATTTTAAGTCTAACCTGACATATCCACTGGAGATAGGGCAGTCTGCATTGCTGTTGTATTTTCATTTTACCTAACAGTAATCATTCACAGTTGCAATCCATTAACATCAAACACTGAGGGAGTGCCTGTACTATGTTTAAATCTCCTACACATAGCCAAGTATTTGGGATTCAGTAATTCTAATGAACTCATACCTCATTTGCAATTCAGCATGCTGACTGTCCTGAATTTACAATATAAAAAGGCAACCATGTAGCTAGGAAACCTGAAGGAGAGGAGACTTGTTCATGCGGAGAAAAACAAAAACAGGCTATTACTTTGTGATATATTTGCACAGAAGATTATTGACCTTGAGAAGGTTTGCTTCCATTTTCAGCTATATACTGCATATCCTGAAAGGTCTTTCAGAAAAGTCCGTTTAATATTTTATGAACATATTTTGATTAGCAAATGCTACACTTATCTGTATGCATTGGTTAGAAGTGCTATAATGGTATGTGCATGTTTGTCAGGACATTTCACATGTTTGACAATATCTTAAAATGGAATGTTCTGTGTAAAATCTGTAGACATATTTCAGAGACATTTCATTTGATAGCACCTTTAGCATTTCAATAATTTTTTAGCAAAATGTGTAATTTCCCCGTTCTTTAGGGTGTCAGGGTGCAAAGCTGCATTTCTGTTATGGTACAAACAGGGATATGTTGCTACTGTTACTCTCCCTTTTTTGGCATCCAGCCTGTTGTTCATATTTCAGATTTCTAGACTGTTTTATATTTCTCCAGAGGGTAATACTAAAATGCTACCTACCCTGTTTTATCTGGGAACATTTGTTTTGTAGTTATGTAATAGTTATGTGTATTAGCCTTCTTTTGCATTTTAGGACACCTAGGACTATGGCACACAGGTGTCTCAATCTTCAAAAAACACCCTTCATTGACCCTGAAAATCAGATCATTCTGGAAGCTTTTAGGCAGCATGGTGCCTTTCTACTTGACTGGGGGATGTATGGGTATGTCAGCAGAATGCAAATTTGGCAGCAGATAATTGCAGATGTCAATGCAGCAGGCAGACACAACAGGACATATGATCAGGTGTGCCACAGGGCCACTGACATGATCTCATCTGCATGGAGGAGAGCAGCTGCAGTGGCCTGTGAATGGATGGTTACTGGGGTGGGGTGCAGATACAGAGCCACCACTAACAGCAAATGAAGAGTTCCTGCCCAGTGTCAGGGATCCAGACATCTCCCAGGAAAGTGCAGAACAGCACATCCTTGACATTGGTGCTACTGTTTCAGGACAGCAAGTATGTCACAGAAGTAGCTTCCAGGTAGGCTTTTGTATCACAATTGTTAAATACTGTTGCATAGTAAAATGTTTACATCAGTACATTAGTTTTGTTAAACAAGAAATTGGTTGGGGGGGTTGAAGTTTGTTACAGTTGTCAACACATTCTGATTGATTACACGTGGAGCCTAGGTTGGGCTTACCATCCATGTTTTTGTTGAAAGTATTGTTAATGGACATATAAAGGGTAAAATGTTTTACCCTCTGTATTTTTAATTGTGATGATGCTGTCCTTACCTTTTACTTAACTTCTTCCAGGACCAACCAGCATTGGGAGCAAACCATCATCTGCCAATGGTAAGCCAAACATTTTTATGTCAGTACTGATGAGCAGTTCAAATAAATATTTTAGTGTGTAATGTTGATGTCAGGACTGTTGTGTGTATTGCTATACTGTCTAATAGTGGCACCACTGTTATTTTGATAGCATATATTGTACTATAGTAGTGTAGGAATTCATTTTTCCCTGTGTTTGTTGCATATTATCACAGGCAATCGTGACAGCAGAATTGTGGGACTTCTACTACCTGATATTAGAATATCTGCAAAATCTGATGATGATAATGATGGTGGTGGTAGTGGTGGCAAAACAGAGGCACTGTCATGGGTGCAGAGGTTGAATGTGACACTGAGGTTGACATACAGCCATCCCCTGAAATTCCATCAGACACAGCCAGTAGGCCTACGCCTACCCATTCCAGTGAGCCCAATGAAACTGGACAGGTGGAAGGAAGTGTGGCTACTGCAGCTTCAGTGCCTGTTAACTCTGACCATAGCCAAGGTTTGGGTAAGATGCCATTCAGGAGTTTTGTTGGGGGGGGGCTTAGTGTAGGTGTGCTGTCCATCCTCCTCCTGATCCAGGTGTCTTTTCCTGTGCCACTCAGTGCATGTTTAAAGTCTTCATTTAGGCACAGGCACATTCCCATAGGTCCTCCAGAGAAATGCTTAGGGTTGTAGATGTGGCACAGGCTGATATGCATGACTGCATCCACCACGTTGCTGATTCAATGGACTAGATAAATGACACATTGGAAAGGGTGGTGTCTGTGATGGAATGTCTGCTGGGAGGGGGAACAGCATCCTTGTTGGCATGGGTCAGCCACATTGTCTGCTGTTAGCCAATGTGGCCATGCCTGATCATGCTCCCATAGTGGCAGTACTTCTACCGCTCCATCAATGGTAGGGCTATCCACACCCAGACATCATAGGCCAGGGGGTCATGGTCCTGGTGTCATTATGAGGGGAGCTCATCCAGCACACATCAGTAACATTCAGGTAGCAGCAGTGCATTTGACCATGGATGTGGATGTGCCAGTGCAACTCTTGGTAGATCTAGTTCTCCTGGCCGGGTACTACATCTCTACCATGCATGGCTCATACTTATCAGACATACCAAAATGTAGAGCTAATACAGAGCTTGGCTGTGTTCATGCAGAGACACACACAATAACTTCACCTGGAGGACCCATACAGACACACACTCAACAATTACATAGTTCAGCCATGAAGCTTAAAATTCATTTTGTCTGACTGGTCATTTGTTACTTTATCCAAATGTCTGCCTGCTTCTCTTTCTTACTCACACACACTCACCAACCTTTTGTGTCAGTGTAGGCTTCCTGCCCCCCCACCCACACAACACCCTGTGCAAGTGATAACTGTGCCATATCCCTGTTTTCTATCTTTTGTATTCAGGGATACAAAAGATTTGTGTCTGATGCTCAGGGTGCATAGCTGACATAAATCTTAGTATATCTGCATTTGTGATGTTGAATTGGTAATTGTACCTTTGACATATATATAGGTCTTAGAAAGTTAGACAGTTGATAGCATCAACATTTTTCCATCATTATTTTTAATGATCTTGTAAGGGTTGTGAAGTCTGAAACTGAAATGTGTATGATTACTCTCTAAGTTCTCTCTTTAATGATTTTATAGTACAGACTTATGGTGCTAAACTGAGGGCATGCAATGACCATCACTACTTTAGACAGGTATGTCTGTGTGAATCTTTGATGCCTGAGGCCTGCTACTTTATAATGGACACATATAAGTCAAATAAGTCTCTGCACTAACATGTTAAGGTAATTTATGTACAAATTTCCCCCCTTTTACTTGCTTACTGTACCAGGTAACAATATGCAAGGGCATGCCAGTCCTTCATGCTATTACACAATGTACTCAAGGTTCAACACTTACCTTGTAAATCTAGCAGTTGCAACAGTTTTAGTTCAGGGGTGACTGTCTGATGCAAGCAGTACACAGCCATTACATGGGTAGGTAAACAGTGTCAGTGTTGCTTGGCATCAATGTTACTATATGTATGTGCATAGGAGGAAGGTTTTAGGCCCTTAGGTGTTGAGTGAGTGTGCTATGCATTGTCTCTAAGCCAATGTGAGGGCATATTGAGGACAACTACATCTGCCTACACCAACAACAGCTACTGGGTCCCTTTCTGACTCCTCACTTGTATGTGGCTGTGCCACTGGTGGTAGGATGTGGGCTCCGTCCCCTTGTTGATCCTCCTGAAGCTGTTTTCTCAGGATGATGTTGCATAGTATGGAACATACTATGAATATTTCAGTACATGTACAGGAAATTGCATGGCAGGGGTCCCCCAGATTTATCTAGGCACTGGAAATGTGTCTTCAGCAGCCCAAACACATGCTCTATGATACTTTTTAGTTTGTGCGTGTGCCTCATTATGGCATTCTTCACTAGGTGTGTGTGCATTTCTGCTGGGTGTCATCAGCCATGGTTCCAGTGCATAACCTGCATCCCCAGGAAATGACCTTGTGGGATATCCACCCTAGTGAACATCTGATAGAGTTAGAAGGTGTGCCAGATACGTGAGTCATGGTAACTGCCAGGGTTGGGAGTGCATATGTTCAAGATCATTCCCTTGGCATTACACACAACTTGGCAGTTAAAGTGGAAGCCCTTTCTATTAATGTTGAGCATCCCTTGTTCCCCAGGTGGTACCTTAGTTTCTGTATGTGTGCAATCTATGGCACCCAGTACTTCAAGAGAGTGTGCTGCAGGTAGAACTCCTGTATATATCTGGATAATGTTCTACAGGGTAGAACTGCATATTTCTGTCCCTAATTTCAAGAGTACGGGGAAAATATATGTGGTCACTAGCCTTTTGGAGAATAACGTTCAGGAATTGATGGAGGATCCTGGATACTGACGCCTGTGACACCCCCAGTAAGCCCCCTGTTGGTCTCTGAAGGGTACCTATGCTAAAATTCTAAGTGCTATACATACCTTTGTCTCCAATGGAATGGGTTCCCTTCAGTTTTCCCTGGTTCTGAGTTGAGGTCGATAGAGGTTGCACAGTTCATGTCATGTGTCTGTGTTCACCCTGTAGCATTCTACAATTTCCATATCATGCAGATTGTTATAAGTTACTCAGGGTCTGCAAACTCTTCTCCTTCTTGTCCTTGCTCTATTAGCAGCAGCAGCAGCTTAGACTTCAGCCTGTTGCATATACACATGAATTAAAGCAACAGCAGCCCCTAACATTGTTTCTGTGGAGATTTCTTTCTGTGGGTGTATTCCATTATAGTTTGGAATTCACAGGGAAAACCAGCACTGGGTCTACACAGGTGCGTTATAGCTTGTTGAATAGCTCCTCTAGCTTGGATTGGTTTATTAACATACAATTCAGCTGCTTATGCTGTGATTTGCATGCCACGGTGTTTACCTTGTTTGCATGGCTGTGCCCCTCTGTACACACCATGTAGAGCCACTTATTGAATCCAAACATTGTGCTACCATGTGTGCATCGTGGTACGATGTGCACACTATGTAGAGGGACCATGTAGGCTTTATTGAATCTGGCTGACTATGTACTTACATATATAGTAGAAGCAAGATAAATCTGCAACACATACTAATTTTAGACACAAATGTGCAGACTGTTGTGTAATTTTGTGTTATCATGTACTAATTCCAAGATTGCAGTATCTTGGGGAATTCCTATTAATCTGAGGTGACAGTAATTTCAGAATAAGTATAAAACAGTGGCAAGTATATAGATTGGCAACAGTTTCCCATATTGGGGTTAAAATGCTTCTGTATTGTTACACTGAGCTTTGAATTAATTTGTTTATTTTAAGTGTCACAGTTAACCATTTATACATTGGAGAAATGAATGAAAGTGTTTTGGAGTTTAGTCATGCAGCCACATATTATATATACATGTAGACACACATATGCATACACACCGACACACACACACACACACACACACACATATATATATATATATATATATATATATATATATATATATATATACACACACACACACACACACACACGAACATATATATATATATATATATATATATATACACACACACACACACACACACACACGCGCATATCTTATATATAGATAGATAAACAGATAGATAAGATATAAATATATACACATGCACATTATTTCCTTTTTTCTCCTTGGAGTATAACACCACAGGATAAGGCCACTGGCTGCTGATATGCTTTACCCAACCATTCTGCACTTGACACCTCATCATGCTCACACACCAAAACACAAGTGATCAATGCCAGCATTTTGATAATCAGCATAATGAGAAATACATAAAATCAGAAAAAAAGGGTGAAAAATGGAACAAAAAAGTTTCCTTCTGTGATACATCAACTAAAACCCTACAACTAAATTCAGACATACTCTGAATAGTTGAAGTGTTACAAATGCAGGGTAAAAGTTAGACACATCATGCTTTAGAAAGGATAGTGAAGGAGGCTTTGCTTCTCATGCAACACCTCACTAATGCATGCTAACCCTATCCCTCCATTTGCTTCTGTTCCTACCCACATCCTTAACTCTTACCTTAGAATAGCCCTTTCCATAACACTACTGCTACACATGACACTGACACACACCACATACAGAATCGCATGGCTGCAGTTGCTACAAAAATTCAGGAGCAGAAGACAGAGAAGAGGTATGTGCAGAATTTGGAAGGGGGGATTCCAAGTTAAATTTGAAAAAAATGTTTCATGGAAAGGATAATAGACCCTGGAATGTACTTCCTGAGGTATGATCACAATGAAAGTAATCAATATGGCTCTGACTGCTTGACATATAGATAGGAAAGAATAAGACATAGGATAGATGCAGTGAGAAATACAACAGATGGATTTAATAGACAATGGACCATGTTCCTTCACTATGTTCCCACATTCCTGCAGGTTAAATAATCATATGGCTCCCAAAAACTCTGTATAGCTATGGCTTTGCAAAACAAATGCAGACTAAATTATTGGCTGAGTTTCTGCCTCTCACCTTTAGATGTGTTCACATCTTCCTTTTTGTTTCAGATGACATTGTGGAACAGAAGTCAGGCTCCTCCACACCACAACGATCAGGGTCTGCTGCTGGTTTACAAAGACCCAGACTTAGTATTGATGGCACAGTGACAGAGAGCCAGCCATTTAGTGGTTCTCCAACAGGATCTCTTACAGGAACTGGGACATGCATGACTCCAAGACCAGGCAGCCACATCATGGATTTTTTTGAAATGTGTGCAAGTCTCATCACAACACTAGCTCGTTAACAGAAACTGGTGCCATATTTTCCTTCAAGCTGCTCTGAAAGCATCCACAGGCATACACATGTACACATACAGTAATAGCAGTTATTCATTTTCTTTTCCCAGGTGGTGTGCTAGGGTAGGTTTTTACAATACAGTGCAGATACAGACACACACACATGTATTTATACTGTATATATATATATATATATATATATATATATATATATATATTATAAATAGATATAGATATATGTATATGTGTGTGTGTGTAGTTGTAGGCTGAAGAGAAACATTTTGTTTGTTTTTTTTTCTCCTTCATCAAATAAAACGTATAGTAAGTATATTTAAATGTATTCCATATTAAGTAAACAGGTGTTTTATAAACTGTAAATCAGGCTTGCATACAGGTATACAAATTAATGGATTATGAAAATCATTCTGCTTTCTCTTCAGTTTCAGCAGTCCATTAATTGTGGTTTGTTTAAAGCTGTAACTGCAGTACAGTTAACATTAAACCATGATCTAAAATCATTAGTACAAATTTGTTATGCTATTCAATAGCTTTATTTTTAATAGATATTTACCTAGACTATTAGGTTAGCTTATTTGACATGCATTAATATGCAAAGCAGACATCAACACTGTAAAACAGTAATTAAAAGCATAAAATAGAAAATGCTATTCATTCTGCTCGCTCACTTATAAGGCAGCAGTATCAGTACTAAGAAAGGATTTTTTAAAATGAACTCTTCAGTTCTTAGAAATATTAACTACAAAACTTTTATACACATGGGAGCAGTTTCTTTGTTCAAACATTTCTGTTGTTGATCTGAATGGAGTCAGCTTTTCCACTGGTTTATACTTTGTCAAATGTGGAAAAATGTAGTCTGTGTGAAGACAAGTGACAGTTGAGTTTAGGGAGGTCCCCCCTCCATATTGCCTAGGATATATATATATATATATATATATATATATATATATATATATATATATTTATTTATTTATTTATATATATATATATATATATATATATATATATGTGTGTGTGTGTGTGTATGCATATATATATATATATATATATATATATATATATATATACATACACACACATATGCATTTATATTTATATATACATATGTTTGTGTGTGTGTGTATGTAGAAAGTGGTATGAGAATACAGGGGGATCCTGCCCCTTTGCAAAATAATATTTTTATGTGTTTTTCTCCACATTAAAATGAACGGTCAACACATTTTTCCAGTCAAATTGGGTGATGTCACTGTTCTTATACATACATACATACATACAGTTGTGCATACATACATTAGTAAAGACTGTACTATGTGTTTTCACTGGTGGCTTTTAACCAAATAACTGAATGGCAATATCAAAAGTAAGTAATGTGCTACAGTAACAGCTGAATGTATTATGTATAAAGTGTTTAGCAGGACATAATTTTAGTAAATGCATTACCTAACAAGAATGTCAATGCCCACATTGGGTAACAGTGTCTGAATAAACTTTCCAAAGGGATAATAGCTTTAATGACAAGGTTATTTTTAAATCATTAAAGCATGGGCATAATTTGTCAAGTAAGTAAACATTAATTCATTTATTCATTCTTTTTCTTGTACCCATTTTATTCTATTTTGGGTCAAAGGGTAGTCTCAGTTAACTTCAGTATCTATTAAGAATATGAAAATGTACCAGGACAGGATAGGTTGTCAGTCTCTTGTGAGATGCAGGCACATGTTGTCTGCACATGCTCCTTTGGCTATTTGAAAAGCTTGCTGGTTCACCTGTCTGCATATATTTGGGTGGGAAAATCTACTGTTGGATGAATGGTAATTGTTGGAAGGCAATCTCCATGACCCAGCTTCTTGAAGTTACTATTCCCAGAAGGTTAGTTTTTCTGACAGACTGTAGCTGAACAAGCCAGTTGTTTAGCTCTCCCTACACTTGTCTAACAATTGATTTAGTTATAAGTATGGGGTTATGGGTATATGGTTATGGGTGTAATCCCCAGTAGGGTTGTGCTTTACCCCACATGGAGAATGCAGAGACTCAAAATTATGATAAAAGTTCTCTCTCCCACAGTTTCAATAGATGCATTGTTTGATGAGTTTTTGACTAATCCATTTTGCTGTTGGGAAGGTTTACTTCAGACTCTCATAATAGATCTGCTTGGATGTGAAGAGGTGACTGAAGAACCTATGAAAATCCCAGGAAGACACAAAGAAACATGCAGATTCCACACAGAAGCACCCCAAATGGGAGCTGAATGAGAGAACCAAATGTTGTGCTTCTGTATTAGCTGCTAAACCACTGTTCTGCCCTTTGTAACCCTGCTATTTCATGCCTGCCAGCTCACTTTTGATGATGCTGTGCACAGACTATTTTATGTTTCAGAAACTCAAAGCTGTAAAACACTGTGTAAGGTCCTAGACCTTCAACTAAGCACTGTCTGGGTAGATGTCAAATACGTAACGCAACGTTTACTTATTTGAGCTATTATTCATTGTAATATTTATGGTCTATTGCTAAATATGAAATGCTGAATAAGCTAATAATAACATTTATAATTTCATTTTCTGGAGTTTCTGATATTAATTATTGTATAGTTTGATAACAAGGTGTCATTGGTGAACTAAAAAAAAAAAATCATAACTTGCCAGCACATTTTTAAGTGTAATGTACAATAAGGTTACATTATGGCTTCTCACCATTTTTGAAAAGTAGTACAACTTTTTTTAAGTAATGCTTAGCTATTTCAGACATGCATTACTATAATCAAAAAGAGATACCAAACAAATTTGTTTTTCCAGTTGATAATAAAATGCAAAAATCCTATTAGGAATGCATTTTTATATCTTACAGAATTAGTATTGTTTATAAGGAGTACAAATCTGCTTTTTGAAATTTAGATGTAGTATTGATTTAAATACATTTGCATACTTTTCTGTGTGGGAGTCTGTGTTTAGTGTTACAGATTTTAAAAGAACATTTTCAAATGTCACTGTATCCATTTATAAACATTTTGGTGTACACTCAAGCTACTAAAACAGCATTTTTAAAATTTTTTTTTCTTAAAGTACTGATCTCCAGTTGTACACACCGACTTATGCTGCAGTTGTAAGATAGACCAGAAGTCCATGGTACATTGCAGGATTCAAAAGTGTAGAAGACACAATAGCTGAAATCTATAACATTTTCATTTTTACCTTTGTGAAGTAATTACTCTACTACAAGTGATGGTGTGCTACAGTTTCAAGCTTTGATTCCTGCAAAAGAAAAATATAATAATAATAAAAAATAGAAATATATTATTTATTACTTAAACATATATATTCTGCAAGCATGAAGTTTCATCCTATAATGCAGTCAAGAGAACATCTAGTAGCACTAAACTAACAGGGAACATGAGAAGTTTTTGACAGTAATTTATCTGATGGACAACACCATGAAGGAGAGATTGCTGAAAGTCACTTTCATTTAATGATAACTTTTGCCCTTTTTCTACTGTTGTCAATTCACAAAATTGGCATGTGCATGTTGGGGGATCTGTACTCCTCCCACATGGTTGGTACAACGAAGGATGTTCTTCATGTTTCACTGTTGCAGTCATTACATTTGGGTTATCTGCTTGCAGGTAGCCCTCAGTCGGCCTGATTAACATAGTCTTGGGTCCTGCGTTGGTTGCTGACCCTTCTTCCATGACGTCAAGTCGTCAGGGGTATAAAACATGCAGCCGACACCATTACATCAGTCTTTCTTGCTGTGCGGTGCCTGAAGCAGAAGCAGTTTCGTAAGTGCCAGTCAGCCGACTCCTGAAATTTTAGTTTTCGAGTTTCAGAACCGAAGTCTTCAACTAAAGCTAAGTACCCTACTGGGGAAACTTTTTCTTGCTCCTTACCGATGTCAGTAAAAGTTAATAATTGCATTACTTGTGGAAAGCAAATACCTCATAAAGATTTTCATTTGTACTGTATTCCTTGCCTAGACCCTGACCACGATGTACCTTGCTGTCGGTTTTGTGCTTTATTTAATCAGCGTACTATCCGTCATCGGTATATTTTCGCCTTTAAATATTTTGGTTCTCGGTTTAATTATCCAGAAATGTCGGTTAGCCAACTGACTACCGGGATTCTGAAATAATGCAAAGATAAAGAAAGAGACAGGTCACCAAGGTCCAAAACTGCCGACAACGCTTCTCTTAAGCCAGTCGCCAGTTTGCCGGTACTCAGTGAGGCGCTATCGCAGCCCCAGATACCCGCTACTTCTGGTTCGCAGGCCTCTACTGAGACCCATTCAGAGTCCGTATGCCGCGGGATGCTTTAACTATGGAACCGGCGGATGTCTCTACCTTGGATTGGTCTGGAGCCGCTGTGCAGGCACCGGCTTCTGAGGGTGTATTCAGGCCTAAGGACTTGCATATTAAACCGATGCCTCCTTCTTTACTTAGGCCTAAATCTCGATCCATGCCTAAAAACTGACCTTCAGGCCACATGCTCAGGCCTATATGCCTAAAAAACAAATTATAAGAATGGCTGAAGTTCTAATAACTCTAATCAGGGGTAGCCAACCCTCCCTTCTAAGAGGCCTAGGACTGAAGTTGATTATGAATCTTCTGATCAGGATTCTGTTGTTTCTGATTCTTCTGATGATCTGGATTTGCCCTTATCTACTTATGAAGATTCTGATGCAGAGGACTGCATTCCCTCTGCTTCCCCTCCTGAGGATTTTTCTTTTGGGAAAACCTTACATACTCTAAGGGAGCATTTCTACTGGGAAAGCCAGGATTTTTCTGATTCAAATAAGAGGCTTAGGGATTTCTTTCTCCTACCTCAGCATAGGCCTGTAGCTATTCCTCCTGTACTAGACATTTTTAATGATGCTTTTTCGGAATCTAGTTTGGCCCCTGATTCCCTCCCTCCTGCTCCCAGAAAGCATGACAGATACTACAGGGTCCCTGGGTCCCACAAGTTCCTTTTTAAAAATCCTTTTGCAGATCAAGAGACTATTTCACAAGGCCCAAGGGCATTAAGGCTGCTAAAAATCCTACCCCTTCTGATAGAGACTCCAGGGCACTGGATAGATGGGGTAAAAAGGTTTACACTTCTGCAGCCTTGGCCATTAGGGCTTTAAACTGCCAATTTCATATGTTAAAGTATCAGCGACATGTTATTGGACTGCTTAAACAGAAAATGATGTTGATTCCTGACTGTGTGGAAAATAAAGAATTACAGGATTTAATGCATTCTGCTGAACAAGTTGGAAAACATAATTTGCAATGTGGTTTTGATTCATTAGAGGCCTCTTGCAGGGCTGCTGTTACTGGGTCTGTGCTCAGAAGGCATGCTTGGCTTAAGGAGCAATCTTTGCCTGATCTTGTTAAAGCTAAATTGTTGGATGCTTCTTTAAATCAGGACCACCTGTTTGGCAACAAGGCTGAGGATTTCTTAAAAGATAGAAGATAAAGCTAAATCTTTGCAAACAGTTAAAGATTTTTTACAAGTTCAGCGTCCTAGATTTAGTAGGCACAAAAATTCAAGATGCTGACTCTTCACCAATTACTTCCTATGCTAGGCAAAGATGCCTGGTTGGCAACACTAGATTTAAAAGAAGCATACCTGCACATCCCAATCAGGGAATCTTGCAGAAGATACCTACGCTTCAAAGCAGGCTACACACACTATAAGTTCTCTGCACTGCCCTTTGGCTTATCTACTGCACCCAGGGTATTCACAAAGTGCCTAGCTCCAGTTATTGCATTTTGCAGGCAAAGAAATATTCAAATATACCCATACCTGGACGATTGTCTAATTCAGGCAGAAAGCCAGGACATACTTTAGAATCATCTGGCCTTTGTACAAAGGGTTCTAACTTGTCTGGGGTACACCATAAGTGAAAAGAAATCACACCTGGTACCCTGTCAGCAAATTATATTCCTGGGAGCAAGCTTGAATACAACTTCCCAAATGGCTTACATCATGTCAGAGAAACAAATTAATTTGAAAACCTACTGCAAACAAGTGGCCACAAAAACCCTGCTATCTGCAAGACAAATACTGCAAGCCTTGGGGTTCATGACCTCCTGCATTCTTCTAATTCCATATGCAAGACTGCATATGAGGAAACTACAGTGGTATCTAAAAAGCCTATGGTCTCAACATTCTCAAGACCTAGAAACAATGATTCCTATCATACATTGCCTGCACCTAGAGTTCCTTTGGTGGGCAAAAGGCTTGCCACCAAAACAAGGGACTACCTTTCACACCACCCCCTGCCACCCAAACCCTAACAACAGATGCATCAGACTATGCATGGGGGGCTCACCTGGCAGGGAAGTACATTCAGGGCAAATGGAACCCAAGTCAAATGCACCTGCATGTCAATCAAAAAGAAATGTTAGCTGTACAGAATGCTCTGATAGCCTTCAAGGACCACATTTTTCCAGGAAACTAATGGTAAAGACGGACAATACCACTGTTATGTGGTACATAAACAAGCAGGGGGGTACACATTCTTACTCCCTCTGCAGACTAGTCATGGCAATGTGGAACACAGCCTTGAGCTACCAAGTGCGCCTACAAGCTCAGTTCCTGCCAGGAAAATTAAATACACTGGCAGATGGACTAAGCAGAAACCTCATGGACCCACACGAGTGGAAACTGGAACCAAAGATTTTCAACATGTTGACAAGCAAATGGGGGAGCCCAGATATAGACTTGTTTGCCTCTCCCCAGAACTACCAATTGGACAAATTTTGCAGAAGGACTCCCCACAAACAAGCCTGGAAAGTGGATGCTCTGTCCTTCAGCTGGAAAAACCTATCAGTCTATGCCTTCCCCCCTCTGCCTCTGCTCTCCAAAGTACTACTAAAAATCAAACAGGACAAACCAAGGATGATTTTGATTGCTCCAGACTGGCCGCGCCAACACTGGTACGCTCTCCTGCACAGTGTGTCACAGTTATCTCCATGGCACCTTCCTCAGACTCCTTCCCTGCTGTCTCAGCAGGAGAACCATATTCTGCACCCTCAACTTCTAACACTGAACCTTGCAGCCTGGCTAATTACTTAATCTCTCCTTTACCATCTCTCAGCAAACCTGTGATGGATATTATTTTAGAGTCAAGGAGGCCTAGTACTAGAAAATCTTATGCTGAAAAATGGAAAAGATTCTGTGCCTGGAACTAATCTCAAGGGATGAGCACAGCATTGCCCAATTTACCTCAGATTTTACAATACTTAACTGAGATGCTTCACAAGGGCCTGTCTTTTTCCTCCATTAAAATCCATGCCTCAGCCATTTCAGCTCATTATAACACAGACCTTCACCTCTTCTCTCATCCACTGCTCAAGCAGTTCCTCAGAGGGGCCAAATATTTGAGACGACCCAGGAGAGCTCCAACCCCAGCCTGGGACCTTAACTTTATCTTGGAGAAACTCACTCTACCTCATTTCAAGCCATCTTCTACTGCAGACTTAAAATTTCTTTCTTGGAAAACAGCTTTCCTTTTAGAAATCACTTCAACTAGAAGGGTATCTGAATTACAGGCCCTTATGGCAGTGGAGCCTTTCATCATCTTTCATGCGGACAGGGTGTCCCTCAGAACCAATCCATCCTTCATGCCCAAGGTGGTTCTTAATCAGTCCATTCATTTGCCAACCTTCTTTCCCAATCCACAGAATAAAGGGGAATGGATACTGCATTCCTTAGATATGCACAGACAACTTGGATTCTACTTGGACAGGACTAAACCTCAAAGGAAATCTGAACAACTGCTGGTGGCAGAGGGGAAGGCTATTTCAAAGCAAACCATCTCTAAATGGATAAGCCATTGCATTCATTTCTGCTATAAGCACCATGGAAAACCTATCCCCCAGGGGGTCAGACCTCACTCCACCAGGGCTGCATCTACCTCTGCAGCCTTTCTCAAAGGTGTCCCTACCAGGGACATCATAGAAGCTGCTACCTGGAGTTCTGTACATACTTTCACCAAGCATTATCATTTGCCAATTTTCTCTAAATCCAAAGCTGGCTTTGCCACTGCAGTCTTGCAGGGCTTTATAGCTGGCCCTAATGCTATCTAAATTCCTCCTCCCAACCATAGCTTTGGGAATCTACCCAAATGTAATGACTGCAACAGTGAAACATGAAGAACATAGTACAGTTGTGTACACTTACCATAAATGTAGATGTTCGAGTGTATTCACTGTTGCAGTCCTGGGTACCCTCCCTTCAGCCCCCTAACTTCTTTTGACTATACCTCTACTTTCCTTTACTATGCTTAAAAGCCTTTTTGGTGTATTTGCTTTTTTGTTGGCGGTATATCTTTGTACTTTTATATTTAATTGCTTCCCATTAGGGTGGCACCTGATATCTGAGGCAAGAAAAACTGATGTACTGGCATTGGCTGCATGTTTTATACCCCTGATGACCTGACGTCATGGAAGAAGGGACAGCAACTGATGCAGGACCCAAGACTTTGTTAATCAGGCCAACTGAGGGTTACCTGCAAGCAGATAACCCAAATGTAATGACTGCAACAGTGAATATACTCGAACATCTACATTTATAAGTGTACACAACTGTACTTTTGCCCCCTTTCAAAAAAAGACCTTAATATGTTATTCACTGATAGTGGATTTCAGCGATAATTTTTCAAGTTGTTATTCATCTGACAAATATTGTTCAATGTTGAATCATGAAGCCTATTAGTATGATATTCTGACAGGCACTGGACACTTTCAGTTATGGAAATATAGTTTTTTTGGGAAAGATCTGCCTGGCAAGATAACTTTTTATCATTAAATAGGTTATGCAGACAACACTATGCAGTACTTCTACTCAGGCTCAACATATAAACTGTTACATCTGAGTGATATTTTGTTTTTGTATGCATATAAATTAATGTATGCTATATTTTTGTGTTTTGACTTATTAAGGAATGTAAAAAATGAGGAAGTTGGGTAAATTAGATTTTGATTTGTTAATTAACATAAGCAATGTGTAAAACAGTTTATTAAATTAACCAGAATATAAACTTCTTATCTATAACCTGGCATCATTTCCTTTTTGTTATTCAACCTGTCCTTCTTATGAAGTGTTAAAGGAACATTGTGAGAGATGTAAAACTGTGGCACATAATTCTCAAGCAAAACTTCTCATTGTAAGGATTTTTTCATAATGTCTGAATTGTCTGTTGCTTTTCCTTCCTGTCATATCATTGTCACCAGAGGAAAAAGTAAGCAAAGGCTACAACACATTCCCATGTACTGCAAACAGAGATAAGAGATAGCACTTACTATGCTAGTAAGTATATTGTAAATAATATCAGTATTTTGTTAGAATTTTCTGGCAGATCTCTGCTTAGTCAGCATTACTCTGTTTCTGGAGGTTACTCATGAGGTCAAAAATAACCACAAAAACAATTCACTGATTTGCTTGCTTTATGGATCAATAATGTTTAAAAGAAGAAAATTATAGGTGTAAACTAGGAGAACTCCTTTATTGCATTAAATTAAGTTATACACTGCAGAATTGCATCTGAGTTTTTAACCATCTTCTAATGTATTGCATAACCTCTGTGATCAAAATAGGAAGTGTTCATTGAAGTATGACTTGTAGATGGATTTTATAAACCTCATGCTGCATTCACCTGTATGAAGTATGTCAAAGAATATGTAGGGCTCAAACAGTCACTCTGAGCTATACATGAAGAATTTAATGACCTTATAATTTCCCCTGGTAATGCTTTTACTTAATAGAAATGCAGTTATTAGCAACATCTTGACAGGTTTCCTGTATACCACAATACATGTTTGACTAGAGTGTGTGAGTATGTGTGAGTGTGTGTGTGTGTGTGTGTGTGTGTGTGTGTGTGTGTGTGTGTGTGTGTGTGTGTGTGTGTGTGTGTGTGTGTGTGTGTGTGAATGAGACGTTAACTTATACTTGTTTCCAGCCATAATTCAGCCATAATTAAATGTATTTTATTCAGTGTATAGGGTACTTAACAGATTATCAGTCTGCAGACTATATTTCTGTGAAAATATTCACTGCTATCCATAATATATTAAGGTTTACTGTATTTAGTGCACTTTATAATTATTTTAATTAGCAAAAGAGTGCTGTTTATATTTCATATATGTATGAATGTAGCCCAAACAGTATTTTATTTCTATACCACAGCTCAAATTTTATACATATTAAGAAAGGAAAACTAATGTCCATGCCTATCCGTTGCTTACATTCATACTTATGTAGTAAGAAAAGATTGTCTTCATATGTACTTATTGTTAGTACTGATTTTTATAGATGTGCAGATTTAACTTTATAAAAGAAATAATAAACTACATTAAAACTGTAATGAGATACTGTGGCTTCTTAAATATAGTGTTTTCAAAGGAATAAGAGAAGAACTCCATTATTTTATTATAATGTAAAAAAAAATTCTGAAAATGGAATACTATATCTTTAGACAGATGGACCAGTATTAATAGAGAACAGTTTAGCAGTGCAATATAGCCTGCATCAATGTGTTGAGTTGTGCCATTGTGCTAGTAAGTGATTGGTAATCATGTACATTCCATTAAGGGCAGCACCTTATTACCCTGCAGTCAGTATGCAGCTTCAACAAGTGTGCATGCAGTGACATCCCCTCCCAGAAAACATTCATGCTTTAAGTGCCACAGATCCACTCCAACACAACACACACATACACATACACACACACACACACACACACACACACACACACACACGCACACACACACACAGTTTCACCCAGATACACTCCCATTCTCACAATCCACACCTTACCTACACTGGTAATGTAAGCAGGGTGAAGTGGCAATGTTTCATCTTGCCCAAATCATAGCTATGTGTAGTAAGATTGATGTACACAGTTATGCATTTGAAGCCCTGTCCTGCACAGTAATTGCATAATATGGACACTTCTGAATCAGCTGCTGCAAAAGTTTCTTACAAATTAAACATACTGGGAAGCACATTTGCCTGTGACAGTACCCATGGACTATTGCATTTGCATGTAGCCCTGTGAAGCTTGTCCCCACTAACAAGCAGAAGGAAAATACTTGTGTATAAAAGTACTGTCATAGTTGCATTATTAGTGAGAGCAGAACTCCCTGATGTTTTCATAAATGCCTCCCCCATGGATGGCTGCTACCCTAGCACATCTAAGGATGCACCACCAAAATGGGCTCAAGTCTGAGAGAGGAAAGCTTAATGTTTACCAAGGCAGATGTGGAAAAATAGATAACAAAAAATAAGTTGTTGTGGTAGTTCAGGATAGTTGGAGAGCAGGAGGATATGTTTTATACTGACTGCAGATAAACGCATGATTGCATGTGCTCATTTTTATATTCTAAATTTGTTGTGGCTGCCAAAAAAACAATTACTAGAAAATGGAAATCCTTCCCGTTGTTAGTGGGGACAAGCTACTTACATCACAGTGAGGTCTCACAATGCCCTCTCCCTGTAACTGCATATTCTCATGCAGTAGCTAATGATGGCTATCACTGGGTTTCATACTAAACAGATGCTCGTCCTCTAACAGATTGTGATGGTCATCCTTTTCTGAAGGTTTACTATTGAAATGTCGAACGGCACTACATCGACTGTACTATAGTCGAACACGGAAGTTCGAAAATAGTAATGTCGACGACAAAAAAACAATCTAGGACTGTGTTTTAACATGGGTCGAGGTAGGGAAGATGTTTGTAGTTCTGAATAATACTGAACACCTACCTCGACCCATGTTAAAACCATTCCTAGATTGATTTTTTGACGTCGACATTACTATTTTTGAACTTCCGTGTTCGACTATAGTACAGTCGATGTAGTGCCATTCGACATTTCAATAGTAAACCTTTTCTGAAGACATGCATGTGAAGCATTTCCACCCGGGCCTCCACTGAAAATTGGCTCATTCCAAGTTGGACTTTCCCAGTAAACAAATAATAAATAAATAAAATCTAAACGAACTATATTAGAAGTAGTGAATATAGTAACAGAGAAAACAACTGGAATTGAGATCTTTAGAAAAGGGTAGGAACAAACTGCATAGGAAAAAATGGGAATTGTAGGAACAATACACATAGGGGAGGAATGAGGTTTAAAATGGGGCAGGACTTAAATGAGCTATGTAATGTTTGACTGAAAATGATTGGGTAGATTATAAGTGATGTATAATGTTTGCAAGTGGGACTATGTCAGTATGGTTTGTGATGTAAAATGCTTGCAAATAGGATTGTGTCGATGTGGATTGTTTTCATTTATATAAGTGTATGATTGCCTATGTGATGGTTTAATATAGATGTTTCTTGTTTAAAAAAGGGGGCAGGAATTGAATAATTTATGTAATGTTGCTTAGGTTATAGGTTTACTATGGAAATTTTGAATCAGCTTGGGTCGAACGTGTACAACGTTGACCCTAAATATCGGATTTGAAATCCTGAATAGTAAACTAAAACGAAAATGAATACATCGTTCGCTGTATTAGACATAGCAGAAGGTGATGTCAGTCACCTCCTGCTATGCACATTAATGTACCATAGAACTCTGCACTCAACAGTACATTAATTCTACTATTTTGCAGGGGGCTTCGCTGCACCCTCCCCCCACACCCCTGCATATTAAATATACCAACTCCAAGATCGCACTACAGTGAGGAAATGGGCTAATTCCCTGTTCCTCACTGCAGCGCAACCTCCGTTCACAGTGTGGGTACATCAATTATCAAATGGTCGAGTGCACCATGCGATTTGACCATACGTAGTCGATGTACCGGGAGTCAATTAAGTGCCTCTTGCAAACCGTGATTTCAACCATCCGACGATTGATTGACTGTCATTCGGGTAAGTCATAGCAAACCTAGGTTATATGATATATAGCATCTCCTGTTATAGAATCTAATATGTAAGGTAAAAGTGGAGGGGTTACGCTGCACCCCTGAGGTGCAGTTAATAGAAGGTTAAACTGCCTGAGCTAGTAAGAAACTGTTATCAAAGATTTCATTGCATTTGAGCAGTAATGCATTGAGAAATTTTCCTAGTATCTCCATTTCATTTTAAATACAGTCCTGATTTGTGACCACATAAGGTCCAGACTGGATCAGCGAAATTGCCCAATTAGAAAATGAAAGAAAAACTTACTAAAAATAGGTTTATTAAATGGTGTAGATCAAGAATTGACTTGGACCCATTTCAGGCTCAGACAGGGAGCCTGTCCTGAAATGACAGCTAAGTACATAAAATGTTTTATCTGCCCAGTCAGTAGCACAGATTCAGAAACAAATCCCCAGCTGTTGGCATTTCAGCTGGATTAGATCATATGGGTAGCTGATAGCCTACAGTTCGTTCCTGAAAGGGACTCATGCTGGACAATAACTTTTGGAATAAAGTAGGGATACAGATGCTTTGACTGCTTACTTTATATTTGCTTAATTCTTTGAGGTATGACCATGAAGGGAAATGGACAGCAAAGATAACAATTTCATGCAATGCTGTAGTAAAGCAGTAAATATAGTAACAATAACACAAGCTTCAGTGAAGATATGCAAAACAATGTTATTACCATTTCATGAATATTAATGAATAAGAGATACCTATATAAATAAATATTTAAATACAACAGCATCTTCTAACTGCTTAAATAACTAATTAATTAATTTGGAGTGTAAAGTAAGAAGTACAGTATGAATTACAATTAATTTACAGAGAAGGGTACAGTCCTATAACCCTGACAGTAGGGGCTTAATGAACACATTAGCATAAATATGCTTGAACCACAAAGCTTTATGGTTACAATAATTTTTACTTTACATTCATAGAAAGAAGCTTATTCAGAAGCTGTAGCAAGACTTGCACATAGTGCAGGAACTTGACTCAAGGTACTTGTAAGGTGGTTGTCCTGTCACCAGAGATCTAGTAAGAAATAACACATAATTAGTAACCTGCAAAATGTGTGCATAACTCTCAACCTCATAGCACAAGAAATCTGGACAAAGCCTAAAATAATGGGGAGACAAAGACCCAAAAATAGGGACAAACTCTAAATATTGCTCTTATAAATTTAGAACATTCCTAGAATAAAAGGTTCAGTGTTTCCATGCATTTTCTGAAGGATATAAAGTCTGAAACTCAAATATCTGTAATTATTTAGTGAATTCAATCTTCACTGATTTGCCAGAAAAACACAATTTTTATTAGTTACAGTTCAAAAATATGAGGCACAAATCTGGACATTCTGCGCAACAGAGGTATAATTGCATGCTATAGGCAGTAAGAGTACTTAGCACCTGTAACTTCTTTATAGCCATGTACCCTCCCATCATTCCTAGGATGCTGTTGCGTTGCTGGCATCTCTCCATAGTTCTTCATTCCTGAATGACAGCAAATGTCATGAAAGGATTGTCTCTTCAATGTCAACTCAAATTTGCATTATTTTATACATTTTATTTTAGCATCTTGCTTCCCAGCCCTGCTGTCTAATTGCTGTTTTGTTCAGTTAACCACATCCATCGCATTTCCTTCTCTTCTTTTGTTATTTTTGTCCAGTTTTCCCTTCCCTTTGATACCAGCACTTAGGCCCCATGGCCTGCCTATTCCCATACCAGCTCTGCTTGACTCTATATCGTTTTGCAATATAAAAGCCACTCTTTACAGAATATTTATGTTGTAGGTGCATTATGCTCAGTCATGGACACTTCCACTGTATATTCTGTCATTGTGCATGATATAATGTCTCTATCTCTTTGATTTGCTGAAGATTTAACAGTGCAACCATCAGACATTATCACAACAAATTACTGACGATGCAGAAGGCTCTCACAATTTTCAGTGACTCCCAGATTCTCATCCTACTTAGTCCTGTACTTCCAAGGAGAACCTGAAGAAATTAAAACACATGGTGTCTGAGCCATTGATCGCCATTAATTTCTTCCAAGAAAGCCTCATAGTGAGAGTTGTCAGCACCACAAGATGAGGGCGTTTCGATTAAGATGAATCAGCTCTAACACTAGCCCTGACAGTACTGAGTAAGATAAGAAGGCATCAATGGAATCACAGCAGTTGATTTTCCTAGCACAGCCTTTACCTTGGCGTCACCCTCAGGAATTGGTGCTGAGGTCAACAAAGCCACAAGTCACAGTTGCACAGGAGTTCAATTAAAAAAGATCTCTTGGGGTTATATGGAATGTAAAACAGGAAATGCTCAGCTCACAGACTTTACCTCAATCAGTTCTAGTCTTTCACTCAAGTTAACATGATCTCTTTCCCAGATGTATTTATATTCATCAGTATTCACTTTGTCTCCCACACTGATTAAATTACCAGATACAAGGCCATTGTCTCCACTGACCCTGCAAAAACAAGCATTAATCCCTAACTGGCCAATAAAACCAGTACTGCTATGACTCCAATATTCAGTCAAGATTAATAATCTACCACCAATTCAGGATGGAACTTTGCTTCTCAGAGCCCTCCCTTTGGACTTTGATGCTCACTCTTCATACTGTATGTATCATTATATGTACACTTTTTGGCTTTGCTTCCTTTTCTGCTGTTTCAGAAATCCAGTTCCAGGTGATATCAAAGCCATTCCTGGCAGGAGAACAAGCCTTCAGATAGTACTGCTGCTCTGTACTTTACCAGGAAATCAATAAAACCTACCAATTCTGATAGTGACGCAAGCCCTGAAAACATTACTACTGGATAGACCTGTAGTGAATAAGACTCTTTCACAGCCCCCTCAGCAAGGTCTACTGCAACTTTCTCAGGTTTCCATAGCCTATAAGGAGCCCTTGTCGTCATCAAAATTAGTGCCATCTCTGAAGAGCCCATGAAAAAGCCTCTCCAAACCATCTGTCTAGAGTCACCAGCAGACTCATATATAACTGACCTGGATAATGAAAAGAGGTTAGCTTTCCCTTATACATTCCAGATGACCCCAAATTCAGAATTTGTTTTGTTACTGCTGGATAAATGGGTGGTCCACAAACCCCATTCTTTCACCCATCAGAAAGCAGCAGCAGGATGTAGATTTACTTCTCAGATCACTAGGGTGATCCCACTCTTGGCAGATAACTTGAAGGGTGCCATCAAGGTTGCCAGGGCAGTCCATAAAGGAGACCCTCGGTATAAAGAAATTCTGACAAAGTTCTGTACCTATCCAAGGTTTTCATATGGCAGACTGAAATCTGACCCTATGCTTGTAATGGCCTTGAGTGGGCTTCTTTGCCTCAGAACATTGAGATCCATCTAACAGGCAAGAAGTCAAGAGCAACGGACAGGCTAAGAAAGAGTATGTCTGCATCCAAGTATGTCATTTCTGAGGACACTAAACTATTCGGCCAGTATTGTTTATTTTCAAAGGGACATGACAGACCAGATACCCCAGAAGGTAGAAAGGTCATTAGAAGGGCCAAAAAAAGAACATAAAGACTGAAGCTGCAACAACCCCAACTTTGATGACCCACATGATTGTATTACTTAATTTATCTCATGTATTTGTTATCAGGACTAGAACACTTATACAAGAGAATCATTTCTGAGCAGAGCCTAAGTTTACAAAATTAGAAATAACTATTCTATAACATAAAATAAAGAGTTTTTACATTTACTGGTACCACTTTAGTAAAAATACATACATATATATCATAGGATCATAGGAGATTACTAGGCTATCAACCTGGAGGCCATTTTAAGCATAGCTATTTCATCCCAATGTAATACCATAGAAATGCTAGTCAGTATCCAAGATTGCATTTAGTGATGACTGCCCATGTTCAGGGGGGTTGTGGGCTCTATCCTCTGTAAGAATTTATTGTGACCCATCTACTTGTCCAGGTTCCTCTTGAACAGTGTCATAGTGGTGCTCTGTTTCACATGAATTACTAGCCTGTTTCAAGGATACGGCAGTCGCTAGGAGATAAAACTGTCCCTCCAGCATGTCCTATTTAAGTCTCAAGCCATATTTAGGTTCCTGGAACAGGTATCATAGTCTCATTTGATTTATGGATGTGCAGCAAGTTCATTAGGTTTGGGTCTTGGATTGATCTGTAGGCCAGGCATGTCTCCCCTAAGAAGTCTGTATGATACAGAGTATAATGACAGGGACTTTAGTCGGTCTATGTAAGGCACATGCTGGAGTCCCTTGATCTTCTTTGTTAGAAACCTCTGAGTTATCTCTAATTGCTGCAGGTGCTTAGTATGGTACATGCCAAATGGGGCATTATACTCAATTATGGGCTGGATAAGTGCTGATTATAGGGGGGTTATAACTTCTTTTGCTCTCAAGGCGATGCCTTTACTATTCAAGTGTGCTATGTAGAAATCTTTTCTTACTGCAGTAAACACATGGTGGTTGAAGTTAAGGTCACAGTTGACTTGTGATCCCAGGTCCCTTACCACTTCATGGCTACTTAGGGTATTGTTGTTGATTTGATAGTGTGTGAGGGGACATTGTTTGTGCTGGCAGGAATGATAATTAATTTCTTTTCATTCAGTTTGAGACCATGACTAATATGCCAGTCACTAGTCTGAGTGAGACCCTCCTGGAGTTTACTGACATCATCTGGGGATCAATTATTGCACCTAGATTGCAGTTGCCTGCAAACTTGGTCAGCCACAACCCTTTAGTTTTGACTGAACTTCTGAGACGTATATACCAAACAGTACAGGGCCCAGCACTGACCCCTGTAGCACCCCACTGGTAACAGGTCTGCTGGTTGATGTGCAGTCACCCACTTTGATAGTGTGTGCCAGTTTGTGAGCCAGTTGGCAACCCCTCTTACAACAAAGGGGTTCGTAATCAGTTTGCTAAATGTATTGGTAATGCCTGAATGTGGGGATATGTTGAAAGCCATTGCCAAGTCGAGGTATGCTGTGTACACAGATTTACCCTCATCAGTGACCCTGGTCAGACTTTCCAAGAAATCCAGCAGATTTAATAGGCAGTATCTGAACTTCACAAAGCCAAACTGGTTAGGATCCAGGGTTTGAAGGTGACTGATGTCTTTATTTATGAGGTCATTCATGATAAGTTCCAATGCCTTACAGATGAGGCTGGTCAGACTTATGGATCTGTAATTCCCTGGTTCTTTTACTAGGCCACCTTTGTGGAGGGGAATAACTCTTGCTTTTCTCCATTCTGCAGGGACAAAGCCTGTGGTTAGGCTATGATTGAAAAGGGTACTTAGAGGTGATGATAGTTCATGTTTTAGCCTGTTTATAAAACAGCCTGGGATGCTGTCTGGTCCCATAGAGGCTGTGTTGGTTTGTTTTGTTTTTTTTGCCTTGGAGAAGACCTGTGAGGACCTGCTCTTCAGATATGTAGGGTGGGTGGGGGTTGTTGTAAGTTAGGAAGAGATAAGGGAGTGAAATTTTTGCCAGTCCTATCCACTAGCAGATTTGCTATTTCTGTGGGTAAGTGTGAGTGATACCATTGGCCACTAATTCTGCACATGCTCGGGACCTACCCTTTAGATTACATACATAGCTGTAAAAGGCCTTTTTATTATCCTTGGCTGTACTTGCTAAGTTTCTCTCAAAGGAGCCTTTGGAGGATTTGACAAGTTGTCTTATTTGCCTGTTGAGGCTGAGGAGGATGCTTTTTCATTGCTGAGGCCTTGCCTTTGTTTTCCTGGACAACAATGTTTTGCATTTACTGTAAAGTTTGTTGATGCTGGAAGCCCACCATGGCAGCTTGTTTTTACTTGGTGCTCTAGCTTTGATTTTTTTCTGGTATGGCTGAGCTTATACACTTATGCAAGTGATTGTACAGGGCTTTCATGTAAGCTTCAGCATATTTACCACTTTTAGGTTGGGATGGGGCTTGGAATGCATTTATACCTTCACCTTGTCAAAGTCAAAGTAAACTTTATTGTCATTCAGGAATCACACAAGTGCAAAAACTGAATGAAATTCTGTGTCTCCAGACTCAATGTGCAGACAACATATAAGGGGGAATTCAATAAAGCCTACACAGAATGAGTTTACATGTAGGCATAGTGGCACTGAGCTTACACAGAAGTAAGCAGCCGTGTGGTCCAGTAAACAGAGCAGAGGGGCGTGCATGAGCTTGCGGACATGGAAGTGTCCGTGGCATGCAAATCACCTCATAAGCAGGTGAATTACATGCAAATGAGGGTGCTGGAGCAATCCAGCAAGCAGATAGGCAGTCCTGCAGACCCACGAGTTAGTGTCCAAAGTCTGTGAACAAGAAAGTAAAAATGGAACAGGGGCTGTAAAAAACCCATTTAGAAGGTCAGAAATTGCATAGTAGGCATAGGTATGTTCAAAACTATGCCCTGTGTCCAAAAATAATGCAAAATAGTGTAATAAATAAATATTTTTTTAATACCCATATTACATTTGCGCAGCTCGCAGCAGCGTGTAAACATGCCATTATGCAAAAAAAAACATTAAAAAGTATAAAAACTAAAAATAAGAAATATGTGAGAATGCATTATAGGGCCCTGTATAGAGTATGTAAAATGGTAGATTTCAGCGGTTGCTAAGGAGGTAGACCCTGGAATAGCGAAGTATCCAGGTTGTGTGAACAGATCTGTATGCAAATGAGCTCGGGTTACTGAATAACAAAAATGGGCTACTGAGTTTGCAGGTGGAGCACTAGAACTGTGTTGGTGTCCACACAAGAGTTGGCTGACATTAAAAGGGGATGTGTCACTATATGTTTAAGCTGATTGGAGCTCAGCTAAGTGGGGGGGTGTCCAGTGTTGCTAAGCTGTGTATAGCTGCAGGATGCACGTTTTAGTTGGTTTGAGCTACGCTAAGCATGACCATACATGGGAGGTGTGTCCAGACTGCTTAGCAGTGTTTATACCAGCACCATGGGTTGCACACCATGCTACAGTCCTTAGCAGGGAAGGCAGTTTAAAAAAAAAGGAAATTGCCTGGGAAAGCCAATCATGTATAAAATGCCAACAACCCCTGTTTCACTTACACTGAACCATTCAAACCCCTCAATGATGTACCTGGCAGGTGGAATGCATCATAGCTATCCAATCACAAATGCTGCATCTGCAGCAGAGAACTATAAAGTTTGCATACAGCCTACAATCTGATATTTCCCCATACTCTGCACCATTGTAGTACAGACTTGGGAATTTTAACTAACAGAATGTGAGGGGCTGCTGCTGCTCTGCTACATCTGTATGTACTAGACGCTGAGGTCAGTACTGATGCTGCCACTGACAACAGGCCTAGACTGAGAAGGAGAAGAGTGTTCAGGACCAGGGTAACCTTCCAGGAGCTACATGAGCTGGAGATTGTAGAGCGCTACAGGGTGGACAGGGACATACTACAGGAACTCACTGAGTCCTGCCACCCTCAATGCAGACCCAGAGCCAACAGAGGGGAACCCATCCCAGTGGAAACAAATGTTTGTGTAGCCCTTAGAATAGTAGCTACAGGTACTTTTCCATGACCTACTGGGGACATGATGGGGTCTCACAGGCATCTGCATTCAGGGTACTCCACCAGATCCTGGCTGCCATGCAAACACATGCCAGTGAGCACATTTATTTACCCTGCACCACTGAGGAGAGGGCCAGCAGTATGCATCTCTTCTACCCAGTAGCACACTACTGTGAGGTACTGGGTGCCATAGACTGCATTTATGTACACATTAAAGCACCACCCAGTGAGCAGGGTAGAGTCTACATCAACTGTAAGGGGTATCTCTCCATCAACTGCCAGATTGTGTGTAATGTCCAGGGCATAATCATGATTGTGTGTGTTGGCAGCCCTGGCAGTTATTACAACTCCCATATCTGGCATTCATCACAGCTGTACCAGATGTTTGCCGGGGGGGGGATATCCCATACAGCAATTTAGTGGGGGATGCTGGCTATGCACTGAAACTGTGGATGATAACACCCATCAGAAATGCACACACTACTAGTGAAGAATGCCATAAAGAGGCACATGCACAAACTAGGAACAATATAGAGCATGTGTTTGAGCTGCTGAAGTCATGGTTCCACTGCCACGATATATCTAGTGGAGCCCTGCAGTACTCTCCAGCCACATGTGCATAGATGCTCACAGTATGTGCCATGCTACACAATATGATCCTGCAGAAACAGCTACATCAAGATCATCACAGGGAAGGGACACCCAGCCCCCAACAGTGCCAAGATCCCCACAGTCACACCCACAGTGGGACTTGGAGGAGGAACACCCTGTGGCTGTCCCTGTAGGCAGATGTAGGTGTGCCCAGTATACCCTGGCCTTGGCAAAGGGGCAACGCATAGCACATGCCCTGACAACTGAGAGTCCTAGGGACTGACACCTTACTCCGACTCATATACATAGTAAAATGGATCCCAGCCACACCACACAACTTGTACCTTACCATGTATTGGTTGTGTACTGCATACATCAGACAGAGTTAGCCCTGAAAAACAGGTATCTCAAGTGCTCTATGCACAAGATAAGTCACTCTCCTTTACAACAGATGTACGGGGTACTAGACTATGGTAGCATATGTATGGACCTGCTGCATTTATGCAAGGGAATAGAGTGGGCAACTGGACTACTTGCACAGAACAAACAGCTGTGTGGGACAATAGGTACTCTGTCCAATAGTGATTGCCAAAAGAGTCCGAGCCAGCACAAAGTGTGGTATAGCAGTTTAATATGCAAAAACATATAATAACATGGGTAAGGGAAAAAATATATCCCAACACACAAACCAAACCGGTTTTGGCTTAATAGTCTTCTTCAGTGAAGGACAGACAAAATATAAATGATAGGACAAAAAGCCCATCTTATATACATACAGACAGATGCAAAAGACCTCCTGTTGGCTAGTTTAAAGATACTCATTTAGACCAGGATGGAAATCCCCCCCCCCCAGTTTAATTATCCATTTCTTTTCTTTAATGTCTAAAATGTTATGCCAGCCAGATTTGTCCTTGCAATTCCCTAATACACAATCAATAATGGTAAATCTAAATGAGGCAGTATTATATTTGCAAGTATGTTTGAAAAGGGCATTGGACTGCCTTTTATTCCTTATATCACTCATATGCTATCTAATTCTAAATTTGAGAGGTCTTGAAGTTTGGCCCACGTAGAACGCGGAGCATGTACAAGTGGCCAAATAAATTACCCAACTTGTACTGCAATTAGCCAAAAACATGATATTAAAAATCGTGGATATATTTTTGCTGGTAAATTCTTTAGTATTGTTCACTCTATGGCATTGAGAACAATGTCCACAAGGGACACATCCCACCAATATATCTCCTGTGAGTGTTCTTTGAATTGAGGAAGTCCCCCTATGATCAAACCTTTTATAATGGCTAAATAAGGAGCCCAAAGTATGGCCCCTTCTTAAGGAAAAAGAGCATTTATCCCCCCAAAAAAATCAGACACTCTATTTTCTGCCAACAAGATGTTCCAATGTCTGTTGATGGTATGCATGAATGATTTAGTGTTCCTGCCAAAAGTAGTAACAAATCTTATCTTGGACTGGGTATCTGATGGGTGCACCTGATATTCCAATAGTTTAACCCTATTTTGACTTGAGGCAAATTGGCAAGCCCTACTGATGTCACCCGATTTGTAACCCCTATCCTGAAATCGATGATTGAGGAGTTGGAACAGATCCTTCTGACCCTCAAAAACTGGAATTTCAGAATATTTCTAATGATATGTTGTGGGTGGAAACTGGTAGCATGCAGGAGAGAATTATATTAAGGAAATTTCCTATACATCTTAGTATCCAGGGTGTTGTCCGGATCTCTACTCACAAGGACATCCAAAAAGGTAATCTCAGTCATGCTGAAAGTCACCTTAAATTCAATGCCCCATTTGTTCTCATTAAGATAGTCAACAAACTCCTGCAAAATAATATCATCAGACTTCCACACCAACCGTCATCGAGATAACGCCTCCAGATGTCAATCTCATTGATATACAAGTTATGACAAGGATCATATATCAACTCCTCCTCCAAATATGCCATGAACAAATTGGCATAGATGGGTGCAAAGGAAGCCCCCATGGCTGTTCCTTGTACTTGCCAGAACCATTGCTCTTGAAAACAGAACACGTTTTTTGTTAAAACGTGTTCAGCCAGGCAGACAAGAAAAGTATTGAACCCTGGTTCATATAGTTCAGATCTATCCAGCCAGTACTGTAGGGCTATCAACCCTGCCCAATGTGGGATGTTGGTATACAAAGAGGTGACATCTAGGGTACATAACAGCCAGTCCTGTTCTAGCTGCATTGACGAATTGATACCCAAAAATTGGGTAGTAACCTGAATACGAGCTCTCACACAAGACAACAAAGGTTTCAAATAAAGTGTTAAAAATTCTGAAAGGGGTTCAGTAAGGGAACCCTACCTGCCACTATGTGCCTCGCCGGTGGAGTTTTGGGATCCTTATGGATCTTGGGTAGAAGATAGAGGTACTGTTATTTAGGCTCAGGTACCTGGAGATGAAAATTATCTGCCCTAGTAATGATGCCTTGTTCCTGAGCTTCATCCAAAAAAGTATCAATTTCCATTTTAAACCTCTTGGTGGGGTCTAATGGCATAGCCATATAGTATCTACCATCTTCTAGCTGTTTCATTGCTTCCCGACAGTAAGAGACCCAATCTTGTATCACAACTGCTCCTCCTTTGTCTGCAGGTAGGATAACAATATCCCTGTTGTTCCTCAAATTATGTATACATTGTTCCTCAACCTTAGATAAATTATTATGAAAGTTCTGATATTCCCAAGTATTAAAGTGTAGATCTTTGAGAACATTTGATTGAAAAATCGATACAATCGGTGACATAGGGGGCATAAAAAATGGATCCACTAAATGTAAAACCTCTTTGTGTATTGGTTGAGATATTTTTGAAATATAGCCTTAGGTTTAGCAAGCGGCAAAAATCCATCACATCCTGAGACAAAGTGTGTTCAGTAACAAAAGAAAAACAGGTACAAAGTTCAGGCCCTTGTTCAAGATCTTTATTTCAGTTTCAGAAAGGGTTACAGAAGAAATATTATACACATTCATGCATATGTCTACCTTTGTATCATCAGTTTGAGAAGCCCTTCCAAATCATTTATTGCCCTTATGCTTCCTCCCCCCTCTCCTGATCCTTACCCTAAAGGGTATGGCAAGTTACTTCGCTTGGGGTCTGGTGATAATTATGTGTGGCCATCATCAATCTCAGTATTGGATGATGATTCATCCCCTGAGGTTAAAGAATCCCTATTTCTTTTGAGGATGGATTTGGGTCTCTTCCATTTAGGATAAATGTTTTTTTTTTTGTCAGGAGTCATACATTTAACATTTGTGGGGATATCAAATGGTCTGCCTTTCTCATAATCGCCTACATCCCTGTTACATTTCTTCATCTTTTTTTCTTTAAGTAACTTTTCCAAATCCAGTAATTCGCTATTAAGTTGGTTCACACAGAATGTATAGCAAGGTAAAGTTTCAAATGCATAGAGATTCTGACATAAAGCTTCAACCTCCTGAGTACTTTGTTGAACCATACGTTCATAATAAGCAGCTAGGGCATCCACAAAGGCCTGCTGTTGTACCTGTGCCCATTGTTCCGAAAGCAATTGGTCAATACTATGTACCAGGGGTTGTAGCTTTACCCTAAGTCCCCTAGGTGAAATTTGTTTACATTGGTAGGTCTTGAAAAGCCATAAATGCCAGACATTAGTTCTCAAATTCTTCATATTCTTAGTCAGTTTAAAGAAGGCTACCTTACATTGATTAGCTGGGTCCTTCTCTGTGGAATTGCCTCTATTGATTAGGTTGGCAGGTCCTAGCCCAAATACCTGCAAATCACCCATATCAGATGACAAACCTTTAATAAGGGAAGCCAAACCCATATCAAAGGATATATTAATCAATTAACCAATCAAAAATTATGGAAATTAAAAATCAAACTATAAACAAGCCAGGCCAGCACCTAATGGAGGGGAAGACCAAAAGTCTCTGAATAAATCCTACAACAAAGCAGAAGAGCACATATATAATACAAATATAATGTCACACAATGTCCCAAACCAAAAGGCCCACAATCATCCCAATATTTTAGAACATAATCTGTCAGCAATTACATATGTACAGGCAAGATTCAATAAGGAATTCAATATTCAATGGTCCTTACTTATAATAGGGCATTCACCCCCTAAGACCAAGTAATATAGTGATAGAATAAATAGCCCTTGTTGTGAATAACCATTCCGATCCTTATTGAGTAGTTACATGATCACATACAATGGTACTTATCACTTGATTCAAAAAACAACAAGACCAAAGATTACCAAAAGATGGGGTCCATGATATAATGGACTCAATCAATAAGATCTAAGTAAAGTTACTTAAAAACAGTTGACTGGTACATGTGAAAGCATACATCCAGAAAAAATGTTCCCAACTGTAGTGAACAAACGTCTGGGACAAAAATGTAACTAGATGAGCACAAAAATACCAAATAGTGATTGCCCCATAATATGCAGTAGGCCACAAGGCAGCAAAACCCATGGCAGTATGTAAGAAAATTGCCAAACAGTGGGGTCATAGGACAGATGCATGACTTTCAATGCTACAGTTGCCTACCCCCAAGACATTAGTGTTCACATGCAACTACAGTAACAGAGTATGTTCGCAAAGATATATCAGCAGACCACACAATCTCAGGGCTGTCCTAAGCAACCTGGCTACATGATGTCCTATTTTCCATAATATGCAGGGTTCAAAGTGTATATGTCTGTCTGCTGTTGATAGTGTGAGGAATTAAACCTCAATTTCTGGTGGCTGTTGTGGCTCAGTGGGCTAAGTACATTAGCATTGTTGATGGTGTTCATGGTTCAAAGCTGGCTGCACCTACAACTTTTGCATGTGAGGTACTCCTATGGTATGAGTCCTACACACTGTCAATAAGTCACAATTTGTTACTGCAAGAAAGCTGGACAAAGCCAGAGACAATGGAGGGACAGAAAGCCAAACCTACAGACACTGTATATGTCCTGAGTAGCAAAGAAAGTGGCTAGTATAACAGCAGGTTGCAACAAGTCAGAGTAGCAACAGGATGTAAAGGCCATCACTTAACTGTGTCAGTATGGACAACAATTCAGTGGGCTCCATTTAGCAGTATATTACTGGAAAAACACAACTGTATGAGGAGCAGAGCAGACATATAGGGTGGAATGCTGGACATTCCACAAAACATGTACAGTTAGAGTTATGAAGACTGTCACCCTGTGTGTAATGCCTTACATGATGTACCCCTATCACAGTATAGCTACAACCACTTAGAGCAGGAAATCTGGACAAAACCATGAATGGTAGTGGGACAAAGGCCCAAATATAAGAAAAGGGTTTAACTAGTGGCCAGAGAAATGTAGAAAGTTCTGAGAATAACAGGTCATGCAGTAGCATGAGTTTCCTGGTGTGTATGGAGTCAGTAACTAAAATGTCTGTCATCATTTCTTAACATAAATCTATAATGATTTGCTACTGATGTACCAGAAAATCACAATGCTATGTAAAACGTACCATACATATGATGCAAAACTATGTACAGTATATTACAATCTGTACAATCGCTAGGTATGAATCATATATTACATTCAGCACACAGCCAGGGAATCCCTTGGACAAAGTATCAGGGAGGAGCTGGACTGCTCAATCAGGTGCAGGAGCCAATTGGCTGCAGCACACAAAATCCCATACTGGAGTTCAGGTAGGTCTGGCCTGGAGTTACCTTGTAAGTACTGATAGTCACAATGGGCATGCTCCTATACTCAGCTAACTTGAGCCCATGTCTGATGCCTCATCTGACTAAAAAACTGATGAATGAAAACATGTCTGTGCATACAGACAGCTATGTATACGTATCTGTCTCTCCCTTACCCCTCACACATGATCACCCTATCTATTATTATGTGGCATATATATATATATATATATATATATATATATATATATATATATATATATAGGTTCATAGGTTCATACTAGGCTATCTGCCCTAGGGCATTTATAAGCCTAGCCAGAGTGCGTTTGGCTTTCGCCACCCATTTTAAATTAATTTTGCTATGCCCTTTTTCGAGGTTAGTATACTGTGCCTCTGTCTAACAGTGACACAGAAGTGATACCCGGGGTAAACCTACGATCTCCCATCCACTCATCAAGATTCCTCTTGAAGAGAGTCAATGAGGGACTCTGCCTAACCTGGACTGGGATTTTATTCCAGAGGGAAGGGAGCCTCTGGGTTATGAATCTGTCCCTCCAGCATGTCCTATTTATTTCAGTGCTGAGGTTCAAGTCTCTCGAGCGCGTAGCTCGATGGGATTTGGATTTTCTGAGGTGCAGAATGTCCATTAATTCCAGGTTGGACATGGCTTTATACGTCAGGCACAGATTGCCTCTGAGCAGGCGGTATGCCACTGAGTAGAGCTGGAGTTTCTTTAACCAGGCAGCATATGGCATCTGTTTGAGCCCTTTGATCCTCTTGGTGATGTACTTTTGGGGTCTTTCCAGTTGCTGCAGGTGTCTGGTAAGGTACATCCCAAAAGGGGCATTGTACTCAATTATGGGCCTGATGAAGGATGAGTAAACAGGCACAATGACCTCCCCTGATCTAGATGTGAATCCCTTCATGATTAGATGGGCTATATAAAATATTTTTCTAACCACTTTGGCCACGTGGTTGTCAAATGAGAGATTGCTATCATCTTGGGTCCCCAGGTCCCTAATTACTTCTTCTGTACTTAATGGATTACCACCTATGTGGTAATTTGTGGGCACTTTGTTTTTGCCAAAGGGGATGACTATACACTTTTTGGCGTTTAGCTTGAGGCCATGGCTCTGGAACCAGTTGTCTGTTTCTATGAGGCCCTTTTGGAGGATGCTTGTGTCGGCTGGAAACTCGATTATGGCGCCCAGTTTGCAGTCATCTGCAAACTTGGTCAGCCACAGTCCTTCCATGTTGGCCTGTACCTCCGAGAAATATATACCAAATAAGAGAGGTCCCAGGACTGAGCCTTGTGGGATGCCACTTGTAACTGGTTTGGAGTCTGACATGGCTCCAGCAATTCTAACCATGTGGGTTCTGTCCTTGAGTCAGTTTTCAACCCATCTAGTGACATAGGGGTTTATATTTAAGCTGGTGAGCTTATCTATAATGCCCGAGTGGGGTATTGTATTGAAGGCTTTTGCGAGGTCCAGGTAGGCTGTGTGGACCACCTTCCCCTCATCAATGGCCTTGGTGACTGTTTCAAAGAAATCAACCAGGTTTGAGAGGCAGGATCTGCCCTTAACAAAGCTGAACTGGGTAGGATCCAGTGTCTCTAGGTCCCCAATATCTTTATTTATGAGGTCCATGATGATGCTTTCCATAGCTTTGCAGAACAAGCTAGTCAGGCTTATGGGGCGATAGTTTCCAGGATCCGTTGAGGCACCACCTTTGTGGAGAGGGACCACTGTTGCTGTACGCCACTCTTTGGGTACATATCCTGTAGTAAGGCTGAGATTGAATAGTAGTTTTATGTTTGGGTTTAGCTCTTCTTGGAGTTCATGTAGGATGCAGCCCGGGACACCGTCTGGTCCCATTGATGCTGTGTTTTTGCTTTGGAGAGGGCAGCTCTTACCTGAGCATCTGAGATGTCAGGGGCAGCACTCTGCTGGGATAGATATTTGTCCTTTGGTGGGAGAAGTGTGCGCTGAACCTGTCAGCTAGGATGTTGGCAATGTCTGTGGGTTCAGTGTATTTTTTGTCATTTTGGACTAATTCTGAGCATATCTGGGAATTCCCACCCAGGTTCCTAACATAACTAAAGAAAGCCTTGTGATTATCCTTAGTGTCCTGTGCAATTTTTCTCTCGAAGCTGGCCTTAGACGATTTTATGAGTGCCCGTTGTTTTTTGCTAATACTGATCAGAGATGCCTTCCCTTTTTGGGATTTTGCTCTATCATGTAGTAGCTTCCTCCTTTTATTGTATAGTTTGTTTATGGCTGGGGTCCACCAGACAGGACGTCTGCCTTTGGAGAATTGGGACTTGGTTTTATTTGGGATTGCATGATCCATGCATTCCTGAAGGTGTTCATAGAATGCATTTTTAAAGGATTCTGCGGTCTGGGCCGTATTTTCCACAGGCCCGGGGGTTTTGAAGGATTCCACCTCAGTTTTGAGGAGTGTGAAATTTGCTTTAGAGAAGTTTTTCACTGTGGTTTTCAGGGCAGGGGGTGGAGTCGGGATCTGAATATCCAGTGAGATTAGTTTATGGTCTGATCTTACCAATGAGGGATACACTTCTGGTCTGGAACATAGAGTCCCCATGTTGGTGATGATCAGGTCCAGTATGTTTTCCCCTCTTGTGGGAGTGGTAACAAGTTGCTCCATAGCATTTGAGTTTATAAATTCTAGGAACCTTTGGGCTAGGGTGTTGGAGCTAGAGTAATGCTCCCAGTCTATGTTTGGGTAGTTGAAGTCGCCCAATATAATGGTGTTTGGAGAGACCTTCATATTTTCCAGTGTTCTCAGGAAGGCCGAGTGGGGTTCCTGGTTTTGGGAGGGTGGTCTGTAGCAGGCTATAAACTGGAAGGCAGTTTTACCCACTGTTAGTTGCATATGGATAGTCTCTGATGCTTCGTGCTGTGCCACCAACCTGGAGGTGTGGGTATCTTTGACTAATATTGATACTCCCCCTCCTTTTGTGGTTCGGTCCAAGTTTTGGGGCCGAAAAGCATGGTATGAGGTATAACCTGGTAGTGCTGGGGTGCTCTTGGGAGCCTTGAACCAGGTTTCTGTTACTGCACAGATATCGATGTTCTCCATGCTAAGGAGAGCTTCGAGTACGTGCATCTTGAGGTTTAGACTTCTGGCGTTGAGTAGCATTACTCTTAGTTTCTTATCCCTTGTGATACCTATGGAGGTGGGTTTGTCTTTTGAGCCTTGCCTAAAAAGGCACTATGGGGTTAGCAAGAGCCTTTGCCAATATCTGAAAGCCCAGGGGTGACAGGTGCAAGCCGTCCCTAGCAAAGCATCGTGGCTTGTCGAGCATGTCATCCCAGGCTGACAGGCATTGGATCCCCTTTGAATGACACCAATACTTAAGCCAATTGTTAAAATTGATCATCTTGTCTTCATATTGTGGCATCATTCTTGGTGAGGGTAAGATGCTACTCAAGGTCAGGGTCATACCAGCCTGGGCTACATGCTCAGCGAGCTCCTCTATGTCTCTTTTCATGTAGTCTAGGGAGGTACATCTCAGGTCATTCACACCAGCATGGACAATGACTGAGTCATATTTGTACTTGTCTTGGAGTGACCTAAGTGCTTGTGTTATGTGGCGGATCCTAGCACCCGACAGGCAGCTCACCATGACCTTCTCCTTGTTCAGCCTGGTGAGCGGGACGTCAGTGTGCCTGATGATAGAGTCACCTATTACAAGTGTATCAGGTGTGTTGTTTAGCCTTAAGGGCTGTGACTGTTCAGCACACTGGCTTTGTGAGCTATGTGTTGCACATGTTTTGTTGTGGGGTAGCGGTTGCTTGGGTGTCTGCTTTGGAGGTCTCTGCTGCTTAGGCAGATTTTTATTTAGAGCCTCCGAGTATGTTTTTGTGTGTTTATGTGTTTGGTTTGCTGTCGTGGTAGGTCTATGTGAGACTGGAATTGTAGTGAGTGCGGTTTCCTTTTCCTCCTGACTGGTTTCACCAGTACTGAGTTGAGAGAGCTTAGCCTCCAGTATGGCTATATGGTTGCATCTCTCACATGTGTTGGAATTTGTTGGGAGGAGGAAAGGGTTGTCTGTGAACATGAGGCAGTTGTAACATTGCCTCAAGATTCCCAGATTCACCAGCTGGACCGGAGAGGAGATTGACAACTGACCTTTGGACATGCTAGAATAGTATTGGGAATTCCTTTATAATTGAAAAAAAAGGGCTAATGGGGAACAAGGTACTCAAGGGGAGTTTGTGAGGGTGTAGTGCTTTTAATTTTTTAGTGCTGACTTATATAATTGCTTTAGTGAGCAAGTGCCAGGTAACTTAAATGCAATGTGTTACAGGTAACTTAAATGCAAAAACGACAAACAGTAACTTTCTTTCAAGTGAAACAAGGAAATAAGTACATTAAGCAATGCAGATATCACTAGGGATCCACAGAAGCGCTGAAAAGCCGCGTTTTAGGTGGAATTAGCGTTTCAGGGAAGTAACAAGCAAACAAAACAACAAGCATACAAACAAAGCTAGATTCAGCAGGCCTGGATCTAGTCTATGCTACAGCAAACAAGGTGTACCAATTTCAGTAAGAAACAGTTCAAATATGCAGGCACTATAAGCCTTTAAACAGAAATTCCCAGCTCAGAAGGGCAGAGTCCAGCCTCTCCTCCCACAAGAGTGCAGACCGCAAACCTTCTTAATGTAAAATAACTGGCCTGAAGCCCAAGTGCTTAAACCAGAACTAATACACTTTTAGAATAACAGACACTGAGCCCTCAATCAGCAGTTCCCAACTTAGAAGGATGTAAGCTACCTGTCCTGCCACCACAGTGCAGGCCACAAACCTTCCTAATGTAAAACAACTGGTCTGAAGCCCAAGTGCTTAATCCAAAAGACTTAGAATGATAGCTACACTTTAATCAAGTTACTACCAAGCAGTAATAAATACAATTGAATACTTTAAAGAATGCCTGGATTAGTGCTCAAGTTATACAAACAAAGCTAGATTCAGCAGGCCTGGATCTAGTCTATGCTACAGCAAACAAGGTGTACCAATTTCAGTAAGAAGCAGTTCAAATATGCCCAAGTGCTTAAACTAAAAGGCTTAGAATAAGATACACCAAGCAGTAATAAATACAATTGAGTACTTTTAAGATAACGCAAAAGCAAAATAAAGTAGGAAGAAAGACAAATACAGTAAAAGCAGATATTTTTTTTTTTTCACAAAAGTAGCAAAAACAGTAGTAAAAATAATTCACATGCAGTGCAAGCTGGCACACTTGAGTACGTAGCAATATTAGTCCACACACAGTTTGAAAAAAAATGTAATTAAATTAAAAAGGACTAAAAGCAAGTGCAGAAAGGGTTTATTAGGTAGAATGCGGTAAAGAGATGGGACTGGAGGAGTGTCCTAGATCAAATCTACAGTGGGGCGGGCACTGCAAAAGCCACAAAATTTAAACTACAACCAAGAACAGGGGGGGGGGGGTGAGGAAACCAGTTTCAACAGAGATGTGAGGAATCAGAGTGCAAATTATAAAACCAAAAAAAATATATACTGATCTCTGTATATTTGCAGAACAGTAAGACAACAGATATCTAAGCAACAATTTAGCTCTATAATACAGAATAATACAGAAAAATATACTCAGCTCTATATATTTGCAGATAGTCTTGTAAGGCTGTCTCTCAACACACAGGTTCCACTTTAAAATGTTAAAAGAGGCAAAAGCAAAATAAGGTAATAAAGTAGGAAGAAACACAAATACAGTAAGGCAGATGAAGTGCAAATTTTTTTTTTTTTTTTTTTTTTTTTGAGATGGAGGAAACAGAGCAGATTAAGATACTATAGGGGAATGCCCTTCCCAAGTGCTCTCTTTGTACACTGCAGAGGAGATGGGAATGGTAAGAGTATCCAAAATCAAAATATGATCTCACTGTACTCAGTTGAGTGAGCGAATGAGATGGGTCCAGGAGGAGTGTGCAAAAAGAGATTTACAGCAGGGGCGGGCAATTCCAAAGCCACCCAAGATTAACACCACAACAAGAAACAGGGAGGGGGGGAACTACTGCAGAGATTCAGAGACACACACAATATTTACTGAATGCAAGAAACACAATATTTACTCACTCAAATCTTAAATAAGTGCAGAAAATATACTTAAATCAGCTTATGTCCAGTTGATGTATGCAGACAAGTCTCAGTAGCCAGCAACTCGATTTAAAAAAAAAAAATATATATATATATATATATATATATATATATATATATATATATGAATATAGCTACATAAATGTGTAGAGTGATGTAGACCCTCCACATATATCCATATAACACTGTTGCATAACGCACACACAACTACACCTAAGTTGACATTCTTGTTTATATATATATATATATATATATATATATATATATATATATATATATATATATATGTGTGTGGGGAGATGCACGAATGTCCACACCTACATGCAGAATGCTGGGGTTATATGCACCTAAACACATAACAGTTGTCTGATGGTAAAAGACCAAGGCAGCTTAATGACATAATCCACCCAAGCACAGAACCTTGTGCCTGTGGAATGTCACCCTGTAGACAGACAATGGTGAGCAAGTGTTGCAATGTGCAATGGCTTCAAAGCAGGACTTTGATAGGCCATATTGCCACTGGCCAATTTTCCACCTAGGAAAGTGCAACCAGCCAGAAATGGTGATACTGGTAACCGTACACACATAGTAGGGGTATTAACAGATACCCCACTGCTAGGACACTAGATGCAATAATAGCATAAAGCAGGTTCACTCTGCAGGCCACACAGGCTGTATAAGACAAGGCCAGTTTGTGTAGCTCACAAGTACTGTGGATGCAGCCATATGTACATCACATGTAACCGGTGCTACATGCAATTAGTACTGTGAGCTGTAGTGTGTAATAGTAGGTAGCATGGGGTTCTAATCTCACATCAGCTGTCTTGCATGTGTGTGTGTGTGTGTGTGTGTGTGTGTGTGTGTGTGTGTGTGTGTGTGTGTGTGTGTGTGTGTGTGTGTGTGTGTGTGTGTAGATGTTTCCCTTACAATGGTACAGATATGCCCATCTGGCCTATCTCTGTGCAATGGCCAACCATTTTATGACCCTGTGACTAGCGTCTTCCTCAACAGTGGCCTCACTGTCAACACCTGCTGATGTCTTCCACCTTAACAGCACTGGCTGACAGTGTCAAAACAGATAAGTACTTATTGCTATAGTGTATACTAATAGATAGGTAGGGGTTCTAATCTCCAAAATGTCAACTTTGTGTGTGTAAATATATGCCCTTGCAGCAGTGTGCCTATCTCTGTGCAATGGTTATACATTTTAAGGCCCTGTGACTACCTACTAGCCTCCTCATTGCCTCCTTTACAAGGTCTGCTGATGTTATCCACCTTAACAGCACTGGCTGACAATGTCAAAACAGATAAGCTCCATGGCACATGCAATAAGTATTTGGTGCTATACTGTATACTAATAGATAGAAAGGGGTTCTAATATCACTAAAACCAACTGTGTTGAGTGCATAAATATATTCCCATGCAGCAATATACATATGGTTATATGGGTGTGCAACTGTCATGCGTTTTATTGCCCTGTCACTAGATGCTGGCCCTAAATAGCCCACATCTACTGAGGCATGCATGCTATCTGCCACCACTTAGATTTGTGTGTACAGAACACCCAGGTGACACATCAAGGGTAACAGGCCTTGTCACAGGGTATGCATGCAAGATTACGCTGTTATGTTGACTGCTCCCATTGTCCCTCACACACTGTTCTACACATATGCACCTAGGTAACCATGCACATACAGTATACAGCCATACCTTGCTGATGTCATATTTCTGCTGTGCTGCCATGCTGTCCTGTGCCACTGTATTGCCACCAAGTCTCCATAGCTTAGTCACTCAGACCCCTGGAACAGAAACATACACAGTTCTGTGAGACACCTGTCATTCTGCAGCACTACCACCAATCTAACATCATACAACAAAGGTACACAAACTTTGATGTGTACTCATGACATATGCCAGCATACAACTCCTGTCATGGCATAACACTACCGCACTAAAAAATTACATGTAATGTAAAATAGTCACCCTGTGCATTAGACACATATTTGCATGACCCTGCATCGATGGTATGGATGGCAGGGTTGTGGCACAGGTATCATCACATGCACAGGGTTTGGTACGGGGTTGCCAGAGGCCTAGGCTGTGCCAAACAGTTGACAGCATGTGTGTGAGTCAGGAAGGAATGCTGCATAGCTGGGACATGGACAGGTGCTGTGTGTCTGTAGGTGACCTGCATGTGACAGTGATGTTTGAGTGTTTGCATGTGCACAGTCAAGCCAAGTGCTAGCCCTACACATGTGTATGTTGTACAGCTGTGGACTGTGCATGGCAGAGTTGACAGTTCACTGTCTCTGACCACGAACATGGGAAATGTCTCTGCCAGGAGTGGCACTAGCACCACCATGTCCAGGATTAGATGCTGTGCTAGTTACTCATGGTGACTGGTGTCTGCTGGGCCAGTGTCCAACATGGGACCACCCAGGACCACATGCCCATGGCCTACCACATCATGGTGTGAACAGCACACTCCCTTCTATAGTGCTGGAGGTACTGCCACTACAGGAGCATGCATGTGCATGGCCACGTGGACTCCAAGCAGATGGTGTTGCTGACCTACGTCCACGTATCCAATGCCTTTTCCAACCAAATGTTCCAGCACAGACAATGTGCAGTCAAGGGCTGACAATGTCTCAGCCCACCATCTGTCCACTACATCAGTAAAATGATCCTTGACATCACGCATGTGGTGGAGGGAGTCACGTATGTCAGACTGTACTGCATCCATGATCCTGAGCATCCATCTAGTGTTACATTTGGAATGTGCCTGGGCCTCCATGATGGACCGAAACATGCATCAAGTCACCCATGATGTGACACCTGTGACAGGTGGTGGATGGGCAGCAGTCCTCCTTCAAGCACCCCTGTCAATCTGCCTTTGTAGGACCTCACCAGCTGTCTGGCTGTGGCTAGTGTCTACACTCACTGATGCCATAGTTGCCACACTCTTCTGTTCAATGTTACCACACTCTGCCCGATATCTGTGGCCACAAGGGACTGGGTATGTGTGAGCATACTAACTTTGTGCAGGGAACTGGAAGAGGAAGTGTGATGTCAACCCATGAGACAGATTCAGCACCAAACAACCCCACCTGTGCCTCACTATCACCACCATTATCATCAGAGTCCAATGAGACATTGACATCAGGTTGTAAGGGGGACACACTCCAACCCCCATGTTCACCTTTGAGAAGGAAGTCTACCTATTACTACCTGCACTGTTATGTATGGTAATCCACACATATACACCTACAGGTGAGGAGCCACAACTGCATTGCACATACCACATCTTATTTCTGATCCCATGCGCAACACACAAGCAGACTACAACATACACAGACAAGACAGGCCCTTTATAACATGCACTGCAGCTACATCTGGTTAATGTTGCCAGTACTGTACACCTGCGTGATAAGCAATATGTCAGTGTATGTGATAGACCTATACCTAAAACACAGTGCACCCATCTTGAGCATACTATGCCAGTTCTAGTATCACTGCCTCAAGTATGTACATCCTCCATATGGTGTGTGAACAGGTATCTGTGAGTGATTGCCTCCTGTATAGCAAACTGCATAGACCTTCTCAAAAATAAGTACAAATGTGTTACTACTCCTGTAAATACAAAACTGTGATTACCCATTCAATGCATGTCAGTTAACCCCTGCTAAATTGTACATACAAGTATTCTACTCTGGCTAAGCATAACAGTTGTGCCTAGGGCAAAATGTCAGTAGTTAACATTCTTAGGGTATATATGATCCATACAACAACTGTATCACACTTACCAGATACAGAAACATATCTTAGGGTATATATGATCCTTACAACAACTGTATCACACTTTCCAGGTACAGTAACTTGGAATCCAGCCACACCTGACTTACCTATGGAAATGTGAGGGAGAGGTATTGTCAGCAATACCAAATGTGGCATTGTTACAGGGTAATATGTGTATATATCAACATTTACAGTAGTTAATGTGATACTACCTACATTGCTGACATTCTGAGTATGTGTGCACAACTGTGCATTAAAACCAGATCATCCCCAGAGCTAACATTGCAGTAATGATGATTATTAATTTAAAAACTCTCTCTCAGAGAAAGACTGTGCATTTTGTATCTTGTCTTGGACCAAGCAAAAACATCCACTCATTTGCACTTGCCTTGCTCTGTAAGTAAGTCTAGTGTACAATGATCTCTCTTAAATATAGATAGGAATATAGTAAATATTAGTTTAGATGTTTTCTGAATTTATTTGGGACTGTCCTGTAATAGAGTTTTAAAATACTTCCAATGATTCTGAACTCTGTAGTTACTGTGCTTATTTGAGTATTTTATTGTTCTTTTATTATTTATTAATAAATATTTTTAAACCTTTTAATTGTGGCTGTTTGTTTAGAGATATTTACACTCTTAAAGTACTTGCATATGTATTTAGTGACACTGTATAAGCCACTCCAATAGCCTTTTTTTGGTCACACCATTTAGATAATAATAACATTACACAGTAGGATTGAGAACCCTCTGTAAGGGCCTTAGAGTATCTGATAAGTAGTGGTTGGTGGCAGTGATAACTACCATATAGTCTGGACAGAAGGGGCATAGCTAGTAAAACTGTACCAGCCTTCCCCAGGAGTGTCTGTGTGTTTGTATATAAATCAGATCTCAAAGTGTGTGTGTGTGTGTGTTTGTGTGTGTGTGTGTGTGTGTGTGTGTGTGTGTGTGTGTGTGTGTGTGTGTGTGTGTGTGTGTGTGTGTGTGTGTGTGTGTGTGTGTGTGTCAGCTACTTGGGCAGGGACACAAAGCACTGGTTGGACAGAGAGGGTGCTACAGGTTTTGGCTTGACCATTCGGCTGAGATCTTAACCTTATAGCTGTGCCAGTGGGGAGTCTTATTGTGGATCTGGAGAAAGATGGAGAAACCATCCCCAGACTGACTGTGATCTCTGTGTGCTCTTAAGGGAAACTGTACTTTACTGTGTGTGTACTTGTTATCCTCCCAATGTGTACGTCCCTCACTGGTGCTAGTGGCAAGGATTGAGGCTCCTTGATTACTGGGCCAGTGCAGGGGCATCAAATGTTAATTGGTGGCAGTGGTGGGATAGCAACATCACATATTAATTAGATGATACTGGTGCAATAGCCACATCACATATTAATTGGCTTGTAGTGGTGTGGATATTGAATTCCTGTAGCCTGTGTACAGTGGTCACTGAAGGTGTTTGTACTGTCAATCAGCCATGCAGTAAACATTCAGAGTTCATATCACATTTGTTTTATTTTTTGTTAGCTTAGTTAGTCAGGGAGAGCAGGCAAGCATGTCAGCAGAGGAGTATGGCAAGCTGACAATGAACCAGTTGGCTGAGATGTGCCAGGCTAAAGGACTGGTGCATGCCAACCTGACTAAAGCAGACATGATTGCAGCTTTAATCACAGCTGCATCTCAGAATAGCAACCAGGAAAGACAATGAGACTGGCCATGGAGATGCACAACCCTCAGAAAATAGACAGCTCAACCTTTCCACAGAGTACTTAAAAATCCATCTTGAGTTAAAGAGACATGAGTTGGACGCCAAGCATTTGGAAATAGAAGCAGCAGAGAGACTGAGACATCTGAAGGCTGAGGAAAATGAGAAACTGCAATGTCTGCAGGCTGAGAAGAATGAGAGGCAGCATGAAAAGAAGATGCTGACTCTTTGCCTGAGTCATGGAGGCAATGGGGAAGGGAGTAACTGAACATCTGAAGCAAAAAAGGTCAGTATATTTCTTCCACAATTTACAGAGGGGGATAATTTTGGGTTTCAGTCATATGTTTGAGAGGGTATGTGAACAGTATAATGGTGACCAAAGGCTCTGGGTATGGTTACTGATCCCCTTAGTCCATGGTAAAGCTGTAACTGTTCTTTCAAAACTGTCTGATACTGATTGTTTAAATTATAATGTTGTAAAGAACTATTTGCTAGAATATTTTAAGTTAACACCTGAAGCTTATAGGAAAACGTTTCCTGAGCATAGACGCAAGGCAGGGGAAAGTGTGTGTGAATATGTTGCTGAACTATGCACTTATTTTCATAGGTGGGTGAGTGGATGTCAGGTCTCCACGTCTGAAGGGAATGGACATGCAGTGCTGCTCATGGGTCTAAGGGAACCCATGGTGGGCAGCCCAGACTGCTCCAATAGAGTCCGTAAGTAGCAGGGGAAGCCACTAGTCCAGGTAAACGACCAGGGCCAAGGGATAAATATTTTAAATACAACCAGTGGGGCCATGAACATATAGATGTCCATGGAGGCAAGGTGGGGAACAGAAGGTGGGAGAGCCAGTAAGTGGGAATGACAAAATGGCAGCAGTAAGTTGTCTGGAGACAACACAGGTACCAAACTACCACAAGAGGTTATCTCCTATCTTAGTGAAAGGTAAAGAGGCCATTTCTAAAAGAGACAAACCCTCTGACCTAATCATTGTAAAGCCTGCAATGGTTACAGAGGAGCACTACTTGCTTGGGAAGTCTACGCCATTCAGAGCTTTAGGAGGGAGCCCATTACAAATACCTTTGGCTAGGGTTCACCTTGAGTGGAAGGGTGGAAAATGAAGCAAGCAAGTAGGTGTATTTAAGGATATCCCTGCAGATGTCCTGATAGGGAATGATTGTGATAATGCAGTAGTGGTGTGCATGCAGTTACACGGTCAGGCTTGGAGACAATCATGTGGGTCTGGTAGCCTGGGGGAGACACAGACAGGCTGCACACTTGCAGCCAGGACTGGTGAGGTGGTTATTTTAGGGAGAAAGCTACCTTGTAGCAGTGAGACTGAATGTGAGCCACAGCTGCTTGTGGGTACTGATGTTCCCTTGGACAGAGTGACTGCAAGGGTAGAGGTGAGTAGTAGTACCCAGGCTGACATTGAGGCACCACTGTCAGACGATACCAGACTTCCTGTGGAAGGGGAGCTGGGAAGGGTTACTAAGAGAGAGTTGAGACAGGCTCAGCTCTCAGACCCTACATTAGAAAGCCAGAGGGAGGTAGCTAGTGAGGCACCTGATTCTCAATGGAAGGTTGAATCTGTATACTGGGACAAAAGGTTACTGTATAGAGAGTGGATCCCTGAGGGAGGGCTAGAGGGTGAGAGAATACAACAGTGAGTAGTGCCCTGAGCCTACCATCTGGCTCTTCTTGCCATGGCCCATGATATTCCATTTGCAGGTCATATGGGCATAAAATGTACAAAGAGAAATATTATTCAGAACCTTTATTGGCCTTGGATTTTCAAAGATGAAACAGGGTACTGCAGGCCCTGTGAGCAGTTCCAAAAGGTAGACAAGGCAGGAGATAAGGTGAAAGCTCCTTTGATGCCTTTGCCTGTGATTGAGGAGCCATTTCAGAGGGTAGCTATGGATATTGTGGGGCCTCTGAATGCCCCAAGTTCCACAGGGAAAAAGTATATCCTAGTGGTAGTAGATTATGCTACCAGATACCCTGAGGCAGTGGCTCTGTCCTCCATTGAGGCAGAAAAGGTGGCAAATGCTTTGTTAGAGATTTTCAGCAGGGTAGGTTTCCCAAAAGAAATACTGACTGACAGAGGTGCCAATTTCACATCACACCTGCTGTCTTGTCTGTGGAAGTACTGTGGAGTGAAGCACCTAAAGACCACCCCCTACCATCCCCAGACTAATGGGCTTGTTGAGAGGTTAAACTCTACACTCAAGTCCATGCTACAGGCATTTGCAGACCAGTTTAAGAGGGAGTAGGACAATTATTTGCCCCATCAGAGTTTTCACCCTTTGAGTTTCTGTATGGTCATATGGTGAGGGGACCTCTAGATTTGATTTGAGATGAGTGGGAGGGTTAGTATGAATCCCACAAGGCGTCTGTTGTGGCAAATGTCATAAACCTCAGGACAAGGCTTAGGGGAACTCATGGGCTTGGCCAGGGAGAACCTGGCAGAAGCCCAACAGCATAAAAATGTCTGGTATGACAGGAATGCTCGAGCTACAGAGTATGCTGTAGGGCAGTAAGTACTGGTTCTCATTGCTGTCAGACACAACAAGCTGCAGGCAACTTGGGAGGGACCCTACAAGATGGGAAGAAAGGTCAGTGATGTCAACTACATGGTAGAACTGCTAGGCAGGAGGCAGGGGCACAAAATGTATCATGTTAACATGATGAAACCTTACCATGATAGGGAGGCCTTTGTGCTGAGTATTTCTAGTGGATTGCAGGAGGAGTCTGAGGGGGATCTGGTGACTGATCTCAGTGAGGCACAGACTGACACCTCAGTGGAAGGAGTAGCAATGTCCCAGCAGCTATCCCCTACCCAGGTTTGAGAAATCCAAGCAGTGTTACAGGAGTTTGGGGACATGTTCACTGGGAAACCAGGGCATACCTACCTGATGCAAAACCATGTGGATACAGGACCCCAAAGGCCTATTAAGCAGGCCCCTTATAGGGTGCCTGAGAGAGATTCAAATAGACTATGAGGGAGGAGATACAGGAAATGTTGGAACTAGGGGTAATTCAGGAGTCCAGCAGTCTCTGGGCCTCCCCAGTGGTGCTGGTACCAAAGAAGGATGGCAGTGCCAGACTCTGTATGGACTACAGGAAATTAAATAGTCACACAGAGTCAGATGTTTACCCCATGTCTAGGATAGATGAAGCCCTAGAGCAACTGGGTGGGGCTAAGTATCTTACTACTCTTACCACTATTGATCTTAACAAGAGTTACTGGCAGGTGTCCTTGACTCCCAGTGCTAGAGAGAGGTCAGCCTTTGTGACTCTGGCTTGTATGAGTTCAAGAAAATGCCCTTTGGGATGAAAAATGCCCCAGAAACTTTCCAGAGGTGGGTAGATCTTATCCTAGCAGGAGCAGGAGATTTTGCCCTTGCTTACCTAGATGATATTGCCATCTCCAGCCATTCCTGGCAAGAGCACCTTCAGCATGTCAGGGAGGTGCTGGGCAGACTATAGAGGGCATAGTTGGTCACTGAGCTCAGCAAATGTCAGGTGGGTATGGCAGAGGTCTCCTACCTGGGACATAGAGTGGGGAGTGTAAAATCAGGCCAGAACCTGCCAAAGTGGAAGCCATTCAGGCACAGCCTGCATCTGTTACCAAAAGCAGGTGAGGGCATTCATAGGGACAGTAGGGCACAACAGAAAGTTTGTCCCCAATTATAGTACCATAGCTGCTCCCCTCACAGGCCTGACAAGGAAAAACAGGCCAGATAAGGTAGTGTGGACCCCAGCATGTGAGCAGGCATTCCAGAAGCTTAAAAGAGCTTTGGGAGAACCCCCTTTGTTAGCCAGTCCAGATTACAGCAAATAATTAGTTGTGCAGGTGAATGCTTCAAACCACGGATGGGGGCTGTACTTCGCCAGGTTTCAGCGGGAGAAGAGCACACAGTGGTTTATCTCAGTCATAGGCTCCAACCCAGGGAGAAATGCTATGCAGCTGTAGAAAACGAATGCCTAGCCATAGTGTGGGCACTGCAGAAACTACAGCCTTATCTGTATGGAAGGAAATTCACTCTAGTTGCAGACCACAATCCTTTAATATGGCATCAGCAAAATGCCAAGTTACTAAGGTGGAGCCGAGGGTTGCAATCATATGATATGATAGTGCAACACTGCAGTGGGGTTAGCAATGCCAACATAGATGGGCTCTCAGTACAGGGAATGGGGTAAGGTATTCCCAGATAGGCTCAACCCTCTCAAGCAAGGTTTCTCAAGGGGCACTTGAAAAACTAGCTTGGGTGTTCAGGGGTGGGGTTGTGATGCTGCCAGCCCAGCTAGCTGGAATTTTGTAAATAATTATATGTCATTTGTGAGTATTGCTATGACGGAACTGTATGTTATGTACTGAGCTTCAAGAATGTAACCACAGTGTACTCTACTGGAAAAGAACAGAAATGTATATAAACTACATACCTGTGCAAATGTATGTTCCAATGGTAGAAGCTGCAACATACAGAGTTAACTTGCAGGGCTTCAAGAAAATAGATTGGAATCAGAATGTTTTATGATTCTGTTATCTCTCAGTTTCAGCTCAGCGCAAACACAATGTCTAGAGTTAGAGGTTTTTCTATTGTCTTAAAACACAAATAATTACTAGGTTTCAAATGTAAAAGGGTTTTATTGCTCTATGGCTTCCTAGCAGCTACACACTTCTTAGAAATATGAAATTTTGACACAGGTGTTAAATTCTAAGTATCTGTTTAGCCTGTGAACTGAAGTCAGGTGACAAAGAGTGATGCCATTCGAGCTAACCCAGCAGTAATGTTGATTATTAATTTAAGAACTCTCCCAGAGAAAGACTGTGCATTTTGTATCTTGTCTTGGACCTAGCAACAACATCCACTCATCTGCATTTGCCTTGCTCTGTAAGTAAGTCCGGGGTACAGTAATATCTCTTATATATATATAGGAATATAGTAAACATTAGTTTAGATGTTTTCTGTATTTATTTGAGACTGTCCTGCAATGTTGTTTTAAAATATTTCCGGTGATTCTGAACTCTGTAGTTACTGTGCTTGAGTATTGTCTTGTTTTTTTATTATTTATTATTAAATATATTCAAACCTTTTAATTGTGGCTGGTTTGTTTAGAAATATTTAAGCTTCTAGAGTACTTGCATTTGTATTTGGTGACACTGTATAGGCAACTCCAATAGCTTGCTCTTGGTCACACATACCATTTGGATAATAGTAACATTACATAGTAGGACTGGGCACCATTTGTAAGGACATTAGAGTAGCTGATAAGTAGTGTTTGGTGACAGTGATAAGTACCTTGCATTCTGGGCAGAAGGGGTCATAGCTAGTAACCTGTGCCAGTCTTCCCTAGGAGTGTTTGTGTGTTTGTATATAAATCAAATCTCAAAGTGTGTGTGTGTGTGTGTGTGTGTGTATGTATGTGTGTGTGTGTGTGTGTGTGTGTGTGTGTGTGTGTGTGTGTGTGTGTGTGTGTGTGTGTGTGTGTGTGCGCGCGTGTCAGCTACTTGGGCAGGGACACAAAGCACTGGTTGGACAGAGAGGGTGCTACAGGTTTTGGCTTGACCCTATAGCTGTGCCAGTGGGGGGTCTTATTGGGGATCTGAAAAAAGAGGCAGAAACCAGCCCCAGACTGACTGTGATCTATGTGTGCTCTTAAGGCAAATTGTACTTGTAATCCTCTCAATGTGTACATCTCTCACTGGTGCTAGTGGTGAGGATTGAGGCTCCTTGATTACTAGGCTAGTGCAGGGGCATCACAACCACAATGACTGACACAGTATTACACTGATCAACACAGGAAGCTTACCTGGATGCTCCTCTGATGTGGATTCTGTGGCACGCACCTATACGATCTATGGGGTGATTTATGCTTGGGAGCTGGTGGTTGTTTCCAGGTTTGCCAGGAATTCCTCTGTGGCTGAGATTGGTTGTTCTGCTGCAGGTCCTTCACAGGTGGCAACACAGTCCCTGGCCATAGCAGCAGCCCTTTGTCATGCAGCATTGACCATATATGTGGTCCGGTGTCAGACCTGCTCATGTGTTCTGTCCTGTAGGCATACTTGGTTGACTGCTGTGACAAGATCAGCCCACAGTGCTGCATGTTGGTCATGATGCTGGTGAGTCCTGGACAGCAGAATGTTGTGATGCAGTCTGAAGCCATCCAGGATGATATTATCTTCAGCCTCTGAAAATGGTGGGTGCCTCTTTCAATGCATCCTTTCTGAAAGACAACAAGAGAGAAACACATCACAGGACCAGATATGTTGATACCCACCCACTATGTACAGACCCTGCTCATCCAAATTGGCCCGCACTATCCACTGCTACCTCCCATACCATACTCCGCAGTCTATCAACACACTATGTATGTCACTATCACCAGCATAGTAGCAATACCGGTTATGTCCTTGTGTGCTGTGACAGAGTGTGATGTATGTCTCCACACCCATCAACACCATCTACTGTGGTGTGTCCCCTGTGGGCAAAGTCCCACTACTATGTCCTACGGCCACTGTCAGACACATAGGTGTGTGTTATTACAAGTATATCGGCACAGTCCAGCAACATCAGTGTGCCACAATGACAGACAGCACTAAAAACCTGCTGTAGTATATCCTCCCTGTAGGCATCATACTTCTCCAGTACACAGATGTTTGTCAAATGTGTACGTGTGCCTGACATATGTGGTCCTTTTGGCACAAACTTTTGGACATCTGGCAAGTGGTTGGCCAATAATTGATGGTTGCTCTCAGAATATAGAGAATCTGGCTGTCACACACCAGAACCCTCAGAAAACAGTTATGCTACAGTAAAATCTGTTACTCCTTTCATACTCTTACTTTGGATGATCAATATGTACACTCTGTTGCTGAGGTTTGGCCTGTGTCCCCCGGTAATAATGGCTATGACCTGACTTCCTGATGTAAGGCGTTGCCATGTTAGCCATAGCTCTCAAGCAATGACATAGGAATGTCGACTAAAATATGACCTAGCCAGAGTACATCAGAGACAGTCAGGGACACCTTTACAAAGTCTGAATTATTCCTGTGTGACATTCACAGACTGAGAGGAGCTGAATGACAGTACATGTGATATGACAGCTGTGTCCAACCTTACTTACTGTCAATAGCAGCATTTCCCATAGCCAAGTGGTTAGAGTCATGGCCTTATGTGCAGTAGGTGCTGGGTTTAAATACAGGTAAGAGAAATTAAGCAATCATTTAGTGGGAGGTTGGCATAATGGTTACGGTGTTTACCTTACAAACACATAGTGCAGGGTTTGATTCTCACATGGGGTAATTGGCTAGGCTTAAAATTGCCCACACGGGCAGTTAGCCTAGTACTAATCTATGAATCTATGACTCTATAACTTACACCTAATCCAGTAGAATTTATACAGGACCTGACCGTTGTAGGAGGGTGTGAGAGGGCCACAGCTGTGATGTAATTCACAGCAGGCACAGTTGAGAGGCATGCCTGTAGCTGTTGGACAGCAGAGTATTAACTACATGTCATTCCTAGAGATGTACTACAGGCCTACTGTTGTAATCCCTATTCCCCATAACTGCATCCTCCCATCTGCATCCCATTATGTGGGGACTTGCATAACATACCTGGCAGAGTGATGTAATACTTTTGTGAAGAAATCCTCAAGAAAAAATGCTTGATATATCACAGTCTGTCTTGGTAAAGCAAGTTACAAACCTGTTTCCCATAGGCAGTTGCTTGCCTTTTGTAAGTAATGCTCATTAACAGGTAATTGCCTGTGCACCAATCCATGGCTCAGATTGCTAATTGCATCCAGAAGAGCTGGGTTGCAGTTTCATTAGCCAATGACATGGCACAACAGTGCAATATTTAAGGCCTTCATGTAGGCCTTGGCCCCTTTCTTAGTCTGCAAGATGGACATTAGTGAGTTGTGGAGACTACAACACCACACAGGGTAGGTGCACATGCTGTCCGCTGTTGAGATTTATGAGATATGTCCACAGTTTTGCAAGCTATGTTTGGCCATTGTCAAATGAATTTATGATTATCTGGAAGATTAGTGTTAAACATTGTGGGTTGAGGTCAGTAAAGGGGAAGAGACATGTGAGTGTCAGACATCTTACTCATCAGAATATGTATGCTGCTAGTCTATCAGCTCCGTATGTTTGTAGGGGCAGATTGTGACACATGTCCCTGTCCCTTGAGCTTTGCCCCCCACCCCTTGTTCTAGGGGGTTGTGAAGTATGGTAGGTCTGTAGCAGGTAGCATAATATACAGCTGCTGCTGCTTTTTGTCTAGGACTCATAGTGGGGAGTGTGAACACGTTGGAGGACAGCAAGCTGTATGTGTCACTGAGGGTGTAGTGTCAGCTCTGTTGCTATAGCAGAGCTATGATGAGGGTACCCATAACAGTCCAGTTGAGGCATGTGCTTAAGGTACATCTGTTATGTAACAGTGCCAATAAGAGAGTAGTAGGTGACATATAGGTAGGCTATACAAATATGTGGAGTGTGTCCCTACCTACAGGCCTTTGACTTGCTAACTTGGGTAGCAGTTAATTCAGTAGCAGCAACCTGTTTTGGTTAAAACTGCATGACTTGGTCATTATTTGGTGTATTCACAAAAATGTAATTGAAGTGCAACACACTGGATTTGAACTCAGGATGGTGGGTGGCAAATATACTACATGCATGGCATTTAACAGACTGAGCTACTGAGTCACTGCAGCAGCAGATGTATTTGCAAGATATATGTGCATACATACCATCTGTAACACAGGAATTGTGTTTTCTGATGGGTATGAGGTGTGACACTCAAATGTCTGTCATGATTTTCTAACCTCAGTCTTTAATGACTTGCCAGTACTTTAGCAGCCAGATATGTTTTTGTGAGACCATGCCAAAACTAGGGGGCACATCTCTGGACATTCTGCAACAGTCTGTATAGTTGACAGCAATACCTGCTATCCCAGGCCTCCATTAATATTTATTTGGCTGTGTACTGGTGTAGTGTCTGCATCACAAGTACACTGCCAATGTCCCCATTATATGTACTTGCAGTGTGTCAATGGCAATCAGGATGTGTTAGTGGAATCACCTGTTTTAATTCAGAGCTGAGTGGGCTAGTGGGCTAATGCACTGAACGGTAGTTGCCATGGGCCTGGGTTTGAGATGTAGCAAGGGTGATTATTTTGCAGATGTGCCTAACAGTGTCAGAAATGCATAAGATGATTAAGGCACTTTTAAGCAGTTTTAAGCGGGTCTGTGTGGCACACTGTGTGGCTTAGATCTGATTAAACCTTTGCTAAAAAGAAAAAAAAAAGAAAAGGGGTGATAGGAAAGTGGTGAAATTGGGGCAAGCAAGGGGAAAAACATACTGAAAGGCAGGTAGGGATGTGCAGGATGGGTGTAGGTAAGGACCACAGCTCTCCATTTCTTCTACAGCAACAGCTGTGCAGGTTTTACAGAATTTGGAATTTGGAGCCTAACACCCAGAGAGAGGGCTGAGGGCAACATAAATGTGTTGATTAATTAAAGTAATAATTAGTTATGTCCAGTGGACATGTGTGCGAAATGGAGAGCTATGTATGGGGCAATATTTTTTTTTGTGGGACAGGTGCACTTTTTTAAGGAGAGAGTGGAATGTTGGGGAAGGGATATAGGTACATGTGGGGAAGTAAGTTGGGTAGGACAGGTTGTATTTTCAGACAGACAAGACAACATACAGGGGAGGTGTGTGACACATGAGGGTTAGACACCTTGGATGGGGAGGGTGTTGTGGAATCAGAGTTCCATTTGCCCCCAGACAGCAGCAATGTGACTGAGCTCCCCACCCATGGGCAGTCAACACTGCTCCTTCACTGCCCTGAAGGTGGCAGTGCTGGAGGCTGGGCACCCGGACCACTAGGCCCTTCCAGGTTGGTGAGTCTGCCCTCAATCTGGTGCAGGCTTTGCTCATACCCACTATGAACATCCTGTGCACCAATACTGGTAGCTGATCTTGGGTGACACCCTCCCTGTCCCCTGAAGCAGTTCTACCCATAGGTGGTGCAGGGCCAGCAGATGGGGCACCATCGTCTTGGGTCCCAGACATGCTGGGACCCAGTGCCATGGGTGGCTGAGGTAGGGTAGGAGCATCGCCAGGAACCAGCCTACCTGGTTGAGCTGTGGTTGTTGAGGTATTTTAATGTGTATAGGTTAGTAATGAATAAACCACTTAGTTAGTTATAACATCATGCCAGAACATTGCAGATAACCCAGTAACATAACATTGCATAGTATATGGAACACAACAATAAGTAAAATAACAATCAGTATAGTAACAGCATTACAGTAACAGTTGCAGCATATGGCCAACAACATAAGTAATTCAACAAGATATGTTAGTATGCAACCACTGTAATACATAACAATAATAAAACAGAAGGCCCAACATAACATTTAGGGAACAACATATGTTAATATTAAAGCATAACCAATGTATTACAATAATAGGTTATGATGAAAATAAGGGGTGGGGGGAGAAATACAGTCCATTAATACCAGTATAGGCTATATAGTTTGCAACAGTACTGTAATATACTCTACAGGTCTGCCCTTCCTTTATGTATAACAGTGCCCTATAGCTGCTGTAGCACACATATACCTCTCAAGCTATCCACATGGGACAGTATGGGCCAAGCAGTAACACCTGCAGGTACACAACTACAGAGGACTTTTACATGTCAGGTGGACCTATATAACTACCAAGGTATACTGTGGACTGATGTAGTGTGACTGTGCTATTGAGATTGTCATGTCAATGACAGATCTGTGACAGAGTGATTAGGCAACACTAATTACAGTCTGGACAGTATGACACTTGAGAGACATATATCATGTACAGTGCAGAGGGTATACAACTATCATGCTGTCCTTGGCAGGCATGGGGTTAGACCATCAACAAACATTTACAGATACACCAGGCATACAGATGTACCAAGATTACAGATTTTATTTAATGTATTAACTTTTATTATAGGTTCATAGGTGAGTACTAGGCTAATGGCCCTGGAGCCTTTACAAGCCTAGCCCATAAGATTACCCTGGCTTCGTGCCACCCGACCTTAGTTTCCAGTGCCTCTGTTGAGTAGAGCCACTGGAGTGATCCCCAGGGTGAATTTTCTATTTCCCATCCACTCATCAAGATTTCTCTTGAAGAGGGCCAGTGAGGTGCCCTGCTTGACATTTATGGGAAGTCAATTCCATAGCATCGGTAGTCTCTGGGTTATGAACCTGTCCCTCCAGCATGTTCTGTTGATTGTGGTAATGAGGTTGAGATCTCTGGAGAATGTGGTGTGGAGGGATTGAGATTTCTTTAGCTGTAGCATTTCTAACAGAGCTGGGTCAGACATGGCTTTGTAAGTCAAGTAGAGATCACCTCTAAGTAGGCGATATGAGACAGAGAATAGTTTTTTAGTATTGTACTTGTTGCCTTTATTTTATGATGTCTTATCACATTCCTGATCAATGCTATCAACACTCTATGTCTGAACACATAAATTATTAACCCATAATGAGGGCTACCACACCCATTTACCTGTAATTCCTGTGGGGAGAACATCTGTTAACAATACTTAACTGATTCAGTAATATTTACTAGTACCTGTCACTGGATTTGATCCCTGGTCTGTGTGTGACAAAATGTATATCACACACAACATTTAACAAACTGAGCTACTGAGCCACTGCTGATATTGCCTGACTAATATCTGCCTAGAGCTCACCTGGAAACAAAATATGACCTGGTATTAGTACTATACTTTTATACAAGACTGCAGTGACACTTGAACACACATGTATGAGATTCATGCATGACAGAGATACTAGGTAAACTGTACATTAATACATAGACTGTAGGTGTACACAATAAACTCTTAGTGGGTGGAAATATCTGTGACATGTACACACCATATCAAACTATTGGGTTGACTACCTGACCCATATACAGTAGCAGATAGTATATTTGCAGTCTACAGCTATTACAGTTGCATGCTTGCCTGCAGCACCATACCTCGGAGCAGAAATGCATATAGCTGAAATGCAATGGTTAACGCATGACAGTCCTGATATACACAATCTTCCTTGGGTGTTCCTGGTACTGCTTCCGATATTAAGGCAGAACAAATGGAATTATACATATATGTTGTACTACAGCTCTAAATCTACAGTTAAGCGTAACACTCTTCCTTTGCTAACCTTGAGTCATGAACAACAGCCCTACTTACACATATAGTGCACTAAACAGCTTTATTAGGGGTGCCTTCATGCAGTTATTGGCATATTTGCAAGTCTTTATTGCACAATAGTTTATATAATGCAGGTGTTGTAGTACAGCTATAATTCCACAATTATTACAGCAGAAACTTTATTTCATTAACATTATCATGTTTCTAGCTTTAATCTTTATTGCACTATACTTGACAGTAGTCAGTTATTGCAGTACAGGCCTATGTCCACATTGATTACAATACACAAATCTGTACTGTATGTACCTAATAGCATGTACTGTATGTACCTAATGGCAGTGAGTGAATTATTCTATCTTGTGTATTTGACTATAGATTTCAAATTAATCTGTACTCACCACACTCACGGTGCAACCTGGCCAGGTGCCCTGCATAGGCATCTAGGTTGTGAGCTGTCTCCTCTGCAGCTGTAGGGTGAGAAGCACACCATCATGCATACCTGTCTATCACACATTCAGATTAGATATTGGTTAAACAATGTTAACAGTACTTACAAACATGTGGGGCATTCCCATCCTGAGCATCCTGGACCCAGGTTTCCAGAAGTTCCCTCTTCCGCCACTTCAGATCATCATAATGGTGATAGACCTGGTCACCTGTGCAGGAGATACCTTTTGCACTAGTGAGATCATGTGCCAGCCAGTTCAAGGCCTCCGACTTGTACTCCAATCCCTGGAACTAGCCCTGCAGCAGCCAGTGTTCATGGTCTTTCATGAGGAGTCCAACCATGACCCTGGACTCCAGAATGCTCTACCACTGTGCCCAGAAGTGCACACCCTCTCCATCACCTGCCATAGTTCCTGTATAGTTAAAACTCTAACAGGATATGCCGTATTCCACTTAGTGAGCTTAATATAGCCTGTTTTCCTGCCCTTACGCACCACTGGCCATTTTTAAAACTGTGGTGCATCACTTAGCACCACGCAAACCAGCTTAGCTGAGCTGAGCATTACTTAAACTGCCACTGCTTGGCAATGCTTAGCAATGCACAAAGTAGCTAAGTGCAGCCAAGAGAATGTTTTAGCAGTGCTTATCTTGGCTTAGCACAGTTTAGCAGAGCTTAGCTGAGCTCAGCACATCATGATTTAAAAATAATTGGCATTATTTATATTTAGAAAATGATTGCTTTATTTCCTGCCCCTGTGTTCAAACCCCACACCTACTGCACATAAGACCATGACTCTAACCACTTGGTTATGTAGATATGGGGAATGCTGCTGTACTTTTACATATATCTCTGAGCCAAGTTTAAGCACCGCTAAGCACCACACTGTGCAAACCCACTAAGCTATACTTAAAGTTGACCTTTGAATCATAAATTAAATGCATCCAGTTTCTATTTTTAGATCTATGGCAGGTGTCAGTCTCTGCGCACCATGCAAACTTAAAAAAAAAGAATTATTACATTGCATTTATTGCTATCAGGCACTTGGACAGTGCAGGGGGTGTGTTACTCATCTACAAAGTTAGTGACACACTCCCTACACTGATTCAATATTGCTTCCCCCAGCTCTCCCTCAATAAAGCACCTTTATTGCTATGTATGGCATGCTACCAAGGGGAATTTGCATACATGGACATGGTACCTTCTGAGTAGGCTCTACACTATGCCTACACAGGTTTTATTAAATCTGGGGGATAGACTATTCTCACAGACATTTACACATGTAACACCTAGCTATTGCATCACGAATATGTAGGTAGACAGAATAATACTGCATATACTTAGAAACACATTTTAACACTTTTCACAGTGAAAATTTACTTGCATTAGACTTTAGTATTGGACAGGTACTTGGTTAAGACATTGCATTGATCCTTGCACAAAAAGAGACATTTGAGTATTGCACTGTGAACATTACAATATTGCACTATGGACCTTAGAGTATTGCACTATGGTTAATTCATGAATTTGCCATATGTATTGCACTGAAAGAAGAGATCTATTACTGCATTGCTACTGCCCTAGATGGTCTATAAGTTACAGTCATGGTGAACATTGCACTAAGTATTAGATAAGACTGGCAACCAGGTTGATGCACTCTTGAGACAAGCTTCTACAGTTTCTAAAGACCCAGATGACCATCATGGAGTGTAGATGTTGGTAGAGTTCAGCAGCCTGATGACATTAGGGAAGACGATGTTCCTGAATCTTTTAGTTCTGCAACATATGCTTCAGACGCACTTTCCAAAAGACAGATGCAGGAACAGTCAGTAAGCAGGGTGAGTGCAGTCTTTAATTATTCATGTGGTCCTGCTGAGACATCTGGATTAAGTACAAGTCGTGGATAGGTGGTAAGGTGATCTTGATCCTCTGGGCTGTCTTCACCACTCTCTGGAGGGATTTGCAGCTTCCATATCATACTACACGGTTGTTCGTCAGGATGCATTCTATAGTACCTATAGCCTAGAAGGGTATGGCTTGCCTTGGTGAAGTTTTTTAGTCAGATTTCACCCTTTGTGAGTTCTGGTATAGGTTTATATATGTATCTATATAATTTATATATATATATATATATATATATATATATATATATATATTTTTTTTTTTTTTTTTTTTTTTTTTTTTTTACATATATAGTAGAATTTAGCAGTTATATTTTCAGCAATTTTCCAAATCATTCACATTATCTGCAATAAGGAGTTGTTTATGAATAGGATAGATACTTGTAAGTCACTAAAGTAGATAACCTGAGAGGAAGCAGATGAAAGCTGTGGAAGGTGTATTATTGCAGAGAACACCTTGGCAGTACAAGGCTACAATGAATCACATACATTTAGACTTGCTACTGCACAAACAGGAACAAAAGGGACAAAAGATGGAGAGGTCCCAATTTACATAAAAAACAATCACACCTCAACGTTGGTCAAGCTGTGCAATGCCCTTAAGCTTCTCCAAGTACAGCTCATCAAAAGCAAAGCCCCATATCTTACCTTGTGAGCCACAGAACTCCCACTATGACAAAAGAAACCTCCATCACTTATTTAAATGAACAGTAGTCGCTATCCATTCTAGCCAACATCATACGTATGGGTGACTTCAGCTACCCCTCCATAAACTAGGAAATATGCATAACTCCAAACTTGTTAACCTAAAGATTCCTGGATCTTGTCAACATGAATGCCATGGGCCAGCTAAATCATATACCCACTAGAGGTACAAACATCCTTAACCTGGTACTAACAAACATAGGGTTGTAAGTGTAGCATTGCCACTGGTCAGTTTAGACCACAAAGCTGTCTATTTTGAAATTAAAATAAAGCTTGGGACACCACCTAATCCTGGAACTTCTGAGAATTATTCCAAGGCAAACTTCCTGATTTTAATTGACACCCTGGCAAAATGTCAAGCCCCACCCAACCCCATGGAACACTGCTGCCTATGCAGAGTCATTCTCAAAGTCTCTGTACAACCATGAATACATCTGCATAAAGGCAGTGATATCTACACAAAATAAGCACAAGACGAGCTCAAAAAAAAAAACAAAATTATTTCACCTTAGTGAAATCTCAGTATAAATAGGTTGTATAACAAAAGGAAGAAATTCATGTCCAAAAATAAAAGTGCAATATCCAGCAAGGGAATTCCCTCATCTAACTTAATAAGTAACTCAGGGGACTAATTAAGTCTACCAAAGCCAAATCTGAGGTAAAAGTAGCCTCTCAGGTAAAGAATAACCATAAATCATTTTTCGACTATGTCGGCAACCTCAAAGGCTATATACAAAAATGTCTCAAACTAATTGTAAATGGAGCCACCTATACTAAGCCTGAGAATATAGCTAATCTACTGGCCAATAAGTTCAGCCCAACTTTTACCCTGATTTCACCATCAGAAACATGTCAAGAAATATCCTCCAACCATAACACCCTCAACTGTAACTAGGAAACAGGTTCTAAAAGTGTATTCCAAGGCCCAAAACAATGCATCCATGGGACATAAGAATATACAGGCTGTCTCCTTAATAGCATTAGACATGACATGTCAGGCCCACTAGAATCACTGTTCAGCTGGAGCCTCCAAACAGAATTTGTGCCAAACAAATGAAGGGCTGCAACAATTACCCATTTGTACAAAGGCTGGACCACACTCCACAGACCCGGGACACTACAGAACTGTAAGCCTGACTAATCTCAAATGCAAAGTCATGGAAAGAATAATCACGATAAATGACGACATAAGTAGTCTATACACATTGGATCCAACTCAATTTGGATTCAGTAAGGGTAGGTCATGCCTACTCAACCTAGTGGACTTCTTCAAGGCGGTCACCAAAGCAATGGACGATGGCAAAATGGTATTTGCTGCTTAACTCGACCTGGTCAAGGCATTTAACACAATACCCACTTTGGCATTGCAGATAAGCTCATGAAATTAGGTATAAAACCCAATGTCATCCACTGGATAGCCAGCTGGTGCAAAGATAGGGCCCAAGAAATCAGGGATGGGGTTACTACATTCACTAAATGGCAGGTTACTAACAGGGTCCTTCAGAGCTCAGTGCTTATTCAGCTCCTGTTTGGCATCTACTTCTCTGAAGTCAAGGCTAAACTCAAAGACCACTGACTGACTAAGTAAATGGGTGATTGTAAACTAGGTGAAGTCAAAGAACTCCCCCATGATACCAATCTCCTCTAAGAAGGACTGACACAGACTAATAACTGGTGACAAAATAATGGTCAAAAATTGAGTGCTAAGAGGGTCATAATAGCTTCTTTCAGAAAGACTGCCCCCCCCTCACAAATTACTATGTAGATAGTACACCCCTAAGGATAGATGCAGTGGTCAGGGGTTTGAGAGTACATGTAGAGAGTGGCTTTCCCTTTAACTACCATGTGTGTAATGTATTAGGGAAATAATTTTATGCTGTACAATGTATAAGCAAGGGTTGGGCATCAAGGTCTAAAGATGTCATTGCTCCATTGTACTCAATCCTCATCAGACCAATAAATGAGGACACTGCCCCCTTCGGTATGTACCTGAAAAGGCATATGCAACAAGTGGAACACCTACAGAGATTCTTCACCAAAAAGAGTGCATGGAGCAGTCAACATGTCCTTTACAGACCACCTCAAAGCCTTTCCTTATAACTGGTCTTTTACAGACTACTAAAAGGAGAACTTGCCCAATTGCTGGGTGCTTTAACTTGTCTGTTTATTACAAATTGCATGGCTTTGATCTTACTGGTGTTTAGAATCAATTTGTGCTGCAAACAAAGTGAGAGTTACATAAGATTTATTTCCAAGCTGTGTTATGTGTTGGCTGGGGATGCGTATGACCATTAAGTAGTCATTTTGTCAGTATACAGAAATGTGGTAAGATGGAGAGGTCAATAAGAAGTTAATTAATGAATAAGGAGAATAACATTGGTGACAGCACTGTTCCATGTGGGATTCCTTTGAGCATGGTAATAGAGAAAGTAGTAGATGTTCTGATTTGTGCTTCAAAATGTTTGTTGGTAAGGAATGCCTTGAACTACTGTATGGTTTGTGAGCTGATTCTTGCCTTTGTATAGAGTTTATTGATAAGAAGTGGTCAACTGAATTAAAAGTTTTTGTGAAGTCTATGAAGGCAGAGCCTGTTAGGAGTCTTGTCCTGATATTTTGTAATATGCCATCTGATACGGTGGTGTATAGGACAATTACAGTGTTCCTGCCTGACCAAAAACCATGTTGATTTGGATATATCATATTTTATGTTTGTATATATTCTGAGAGTTGGTTATATCCTATTTTTTTAAATATTTCCCAAGAGATGAAGGATAGATAGATATATATCTAAAGTAATTTGCTTTTGATGGTTTTGTGATCTTTGGAGTAGATTTAATTATAACAACCTTTCATTTTTGAGGCATAAAATTGTTTGTGAAGCATAGGTCATAGAGATATGCATGGGGTTGTAGGATGTATTCTTTGCCAACTGTAATAAATCAAGGATGAAAACCATCTGAAACTTTGGGTACATTATGAGGGGTTTTGCTTAAGAGGAAGTTGCCCTCTTTTGCCTTTATTCTTTTAAAATAGGCAGAGAACTGAGATGAGAGCGCTCTTTGTGGTTGCTAGAGATGTGATCTGCTGTGTGTGGGAGGTAGTGTGGATAATTGTGTTAGAAAAGATTCTGAAGTTATGGATATTGTGTTTTTATTTAAAAGTGCCTTTGTGGAGGCATCATCCTCTTACTTGGTTTCTGAATTCCAACCTTTTGAGATTCTTTTGAACAAAGCCAAAAATTATTTTAGGAAATTTACTTTGTGTCATCTAGCAGTTTCTCTCTCTCTCTGTCTCTCTGTCTCTCTCTCTCTCTCTCTCTCTCTCTCTCTCTCTGTCTTACTCTCACTGTTTAGATAAATTGCTGAATATGACTAATCTTACCATCTTTTCTTGAGAGGAGGAGTTTCTTTAGTGAGACTAGGTTTTGTCCCTTAATTTGTGAATAGACATTAGCTGTTTTGTAAGCCTTTAATTTTGTTTGGGTTTGAGGAGTTTGGTATTTTTGGAATTATTTGTTTTGGACATTTAGTATATTTGCAAAATATGTGGCTAAATGTCTGTGGTAACATTTGATTGTCTGTGTTTGTTGTTTAGATCTATGACATTTTGTTGGGCTTTATGGCAAAAGAATCAATAGCATCAAAGTGAGCATTTTATTTTCATATACATACATATATATATATGTGTGTGTGTGTGTGTGTGTGTGTGTGTGTGTGTGTGTGTGTGTGTGTGTGAGTGTGCACATATATATATATATATATATATATATATATATATATATATATATATCTCCCCTTCAAAACATCTAAAGTTCATAACATCGAAGCTCAAAACATTGAGAACATAACATCTAAAACCTATAACTTCTAAAACTCATAACATCGAATTTCATAACATTGAAACTTTGCATCACAACTTGAAAACCTACAAATCAGATGTAAATAACATCCCCTCCACCTAAAACAATACAAAAGTAGTAAACACACTTTGTACTACATTTCTGCAGTGGTTTAGCCCTCCCTTCACCCCCCCCTAACTCCCTGTAAATGAAATATACCAACTGTGAGATTGCACTACCCACTGTAGTGCGATCTTGGAGTTGGTATATTTCATTTACAGGGCCAATAAGTTCAGCCCAACTTTTACCCTGATTTCACCATCTGAAACATGCCAGGATATATTCTCCAGCCATAAAGTAGTACAAAGTGTATTTACTACTTTAGTGTTGTTTTAGGTGGAGGGGATGTTATTTACATCTGATTTGTAGGTTTTGAAGTTGTGATGCAAAGTTTCAATGTTATGAAATTCGATGTTATGAGTTTTAGATGTTATGGGTTTTAGATGTTGTGGTCTCAATGTTCGGAGCTTAGATGTTATGACCATTCAAAGTTTTGAAGGGGATCTATATACAGAGAGATATAGATAGATCGATAGATAGACAGATAGATAGGGATAGACAGATAATATATATTATATATCCATATAATTATATATTATATATCCATATAATATATATTATATATCCATATAGATATATAGATATATATATATATATATATATATATATATATATATATATATATATATATATATATAGGGGAATAGCATTCTTTCCTAAAGCATTCTGTTAGAACTGATATTTTTTTTGCATTCCTTCCTTCTTTTGGTAAATTCCCAAACTTCTGCATTCCACCACTGGCTTTCCTTATGTATATTTTTTCCACACCTGGCTTAGCTATATATCAGTTCTGTAGTCCTCAGACATGCTGTTTTGAAACATTGCCATTCTTCTTCAACTCCACCTGTTTCATCTTCTTCCTGAGATGCTAAAGCCCTGAGTATTTCCTATAACTGTTGTGCTTCAGTCTAGGCTCTTTCTAAGCCCTTTTGACCTTAGAACCTTCTCTGTCCCCTGCTTGCAGCTGATTGTGGCTACCAGTGGTTCATGCAGTGGCCTGACTGTTTCACTGGGAATGACTCTGCAATTTCTGAATCTACCCTGTGCCCTTTCCATACTCTGAGGAAGTCTATCTGAGTTGCATGTTGGCCACTCTTGTATGTAATCTTGGGACTCTCTCTTGCTGAACTATGTGTTGGCCACAATCAAGTCATTTGTCAGACAGCAGTCTAGAAAGGCCTGTCCTTCTTTATTGCTGCCCCCACCATGTGGAACCAGGCAGTCCTCATATCCTGTTCAGTCGGACCCAATATGTGCATTCAGGTCACCCAGTATCCAAACTTTCTCATTTTGTCCTGTTTTATCTAGTAGGTCCTGCAACTACTGCCTGAAATTCTCTCTTTCTTCACTATCACAACCGTTTCTCTGGCCTGAGGTTATGAAAACTGACTTGTCTTTACACTGGAGTCTGATTGCCATGAGTCTGTCACTAATTCTGATGACATCCCTTACTGTCTTCTGAAGATACAGATATACATATAGATATACATGTCTGTATTATACAGAGCCGGTTTTTCATTTGCTTAAGTCTTTATCTATTATTTTAATTCTTGTGTGAAGTTTGAGGCAAAAGCAACCTTATTTTTCATAAGTATGTATCAGATCGTGATTAGCATGAGTTGTTCTCTAATTTGGATGACATCTCTCACTGTCTTCTGAAAGCATAGATAGATGTACACATACATGGATGTATTTATTATACATAGCCTGTTTTTATTTGCTTATGTGTTTTTTTTTATTCTTATGTCATGTTTTAGGCAAAAACAACCTTATTCTTCGTAAGTATGTATCAGATCCTGAAGAAAATTAGATAAAAGTGATGATCAGCTGCTACACGTTCTGCCAATTCATTTGAATAGTTTCAATGACTCTTTCAATATACTGGTCTTCAGAAAGCTTTTTTACCATAGGCCCATGTTAATATATTTGTCATGTGTAAGTCTGACTATATTTAAAAGGTCGAACTTTTAAAAGCTTGACATTCATATGGCCGAGACCATATGATCGAACTTTTAAAAGTTCGAACAGTCTAAATGGGGATCTCCGTAGAGCACAGAATGGGAAGATTTACCTTTACCGCAGTGTAGTGTGATCTCAGAGTTGGTATATTTAAATAGCAGGGGGGCTTGCCCCCCTGCTAGCACTGTTTAGTTTTTTTTTTTTGTTTATTTTTTTTTTCACATTTTCAAACATTCAAATGTTTGATTATATGGTCTCGGCCATATGAATGTCAAACATTTGGGTGTTCAGTTATGTGAAGTAGACCCATATATATATTTATATATATATATATATATATATATATATATATATATATATATATATATATATATATATATATATATATATATATATGAGTCCCCTGACACTGGTCAATTTGAATTTAAATCAGCCTCGGTCTTGTCAACACACTTTGGTCAATAATACAGATGACTGACAGATGTGCAAGGTTGACAGTCCCCGGGTTTAGGGAATATGTCCTTCCTCGGTGATTGTGCAGTCTTGGAGATAGTATATATAATAAGCAGAAGGTTTGGGGGTGGGGCCACTTGCCACCCACAAAAAACACTGTATTATTGGGGTTTTGTAGCCCACAATAGTATGATATAGTGTGTTTCTTATGATGAGTTATAAGTGGAGAAGCTTAAGGACATCATACTGCTTGACCAACCTTGAAGTAAATTTTTTTTTTATACAAATTCAGGCACCTCCACCTTTTGCCTTTCTTTGTACAGTAGCAGCATTATTCTCAGAACATGTGCAGTAGCATGTTGATGTTTGATTGTCAATAGGTTCATTGGTGTGTACTAGGCTAATTGCCCTAGAGCCTTTACAAGCCTAGCCCATAGATGTGCCCTGGCATCATGCCGCCAGACGTTAGTTCCCAGTCCCTCTATCAAGAAGAGCCGCTGGAGTTATCCCTAGGGTGAACTTTCTATTTCTCATCCACTCATCACAATTTCTCTTGAAGAGGGCCAGTGAGGTGCTCTGCTTGACATGTGTGGGAAGTCTATTCAAGAGCATGGGCAGTCTCTGGGTTATGAACCTGTCCCTCCAGCATGTTATGTTGATTGTGGTAATGAGGTTGAAGTCTCTGGATGGTGTGGTGTGGAGGGATTGGGATTTCTTTAGTTGTAGCATTTCTAACAGAGCTGGGTCAGACATGGCTTTGTAAGTCAAGCAGTGATTGCCGCTTAGTAGACAATATGAGACAGAGAATAGCTGGAGTTTTTTGAGTCTGTCCATGTAGGACATGTGTTTAAGGCCTAGGATCCTCTTTGTGAGGTACTTTTATGGCCTCTCCATCTGTTGCAGGTGTCTAATGAGGTACACGCTAAATGGGACATTAGACTCGATGATTGGTCTAATGAGGGAAGAGTTGAGAGGGATGACGACTTCTTTCTTCCTGGATGCAAAACCCTTGGTAATGAGATGTGCCACATAGAAGGACGTTCTGACCACAGTGGCAATGTGGTGGTGGAAAGAGAGGTTGCTGTCAACCTGTGTCCCCTGATCTCTTATAAGGCTTACAGTGATCAGTGGGCTCCCATCGATGTGGTAATTAGTGGGAACTGAGTTTTTCCCAAAGGAGATGATGACACATTTTTTGGCATTAAGCTTAAGGCCATGGTTTTGACACCAGTCATTGGTCTAAATGAGGCCTTTCTGTAGGATGTCTGCATCACTTGGGGAGTTAATAATGGCTCCCAGCTTGCAGCCATCTGTGAACTTGGTCAGCCAGAATCTCTCTGTGTTGGCCTGGACTTCTGAGAAGTAGATGATAAACAGGAGAGGACCCAGGACCAATCCCTGTGGGACTCCACTCATGACTGGTTTGCAGTCTGACTTGGAGTCTGCTACTTTCACACTGTGGGTTCTATCTGTGAGCCAATTTGCAACCCACCTGGTGATATAGGGGTTGATGCCTAGATTGGTGAGTTTATCAATAATTTCTGAGTGAGGAATGGTCTCAAAGGCCTTGTCCAAATCGAGGTTAGCTTTATGAACTACCTTACCCTCATCCACAGCTCTGGTGACTGACTCAAAGAAGTCGGCCAGGTTGAGCAGGCATGATCTCCCTTTCACAAAATCAAATTGCATGGGATCCAGAGTTTGGAGATTACCTATATCCTTGTTAATCAGGTCCATCATGATGTGCTCCATAGCCTTACATATTAGACTCATCAGGCTAATAGGGTGATAATTCCCAGGGGTCTGTAGTCACTTCCCCTTTATGGAGAGGGATGACTGTAGTAGTGTGCCATTCAGTAGGGACAAAGCATGGGGTGAGGCTGTTAGTGAACAGAGCACGCGGATGTGGTACCAGTTCATTTTGTAGTTCACATAGAGCACAGCCAGGGATATTATCAGGCCCCATGGAAGCTGTATTCTTGGCCTTGGACAATGCAGCTTCAACCTGTGCTGCAGTAATGCTGGGTACCTGGCATTCTTCCGGTGTTGTGATTGGTCGTTTAGGGGGAGAGAGAGAGGTAAAGTTGGCACTGAATCTGTCAGCCAGTGTGTTGGCAATATCTGTTGTCTCAGTATAGGAGGTACCATTGTGCAGTAACTCAGACAAAATCTGGCTATTGCCATGGAGATTCTTCATATAACTATAGAAGGCTTTGTGGTTGTTTTTAGTGTCTGCCACAATTCTGCCTTCATAGGTGGCTTTAGAGGATTTGATGAGGGATATCAACTTTTTGTTGAGGCTAATAAGGGAGTTTTTCTAGTTTTGGGACTTCACCTTTTTCTGCAACAGTTTTTTCCTTCTGTTGTAGAGTTAATTAATGGCAGGGGACCACAAGATTGGCTTCCTTTCTTTGGAGAAGAGCAACTTGATTCTTTTGGGTATGGCTATTTCCATGCATTTATGTACATGTTTGTACAGGGCATTGGTGTATGACTCAGCAGTCTTGCATCTATTTTCCATTGGCATGGGTGCCATGAAGTTAGCCACCTCTGTTTTTAGGAGCCCAAAGTAAGCTTTAGAGAAGTTTTTCATGGTGGTTACCTTTACAAGGGGTGTGGGTGAGATGTGGATTTCCATGATAATTAGTTTGTGGTTAGATCGAACCAGGGAGGAGTTGACTACTGGTGTAGAGCAACGGTTGCCCATGTTAGTAATAACCAGGTCAAGGATGTTGCTTTCTCTAGTGGGGATAAGAATGAGCTGGTTCAAGGCATTGAATTGATGTATTCTAAGAAGTGTTGGGCCAGTGTATTGGTGCATCAATAATTTTCCCAGCTGATGGAGGGGTAGTTGAAGTTGCCTAGTATGAAGGTGTTGGGGTTGAACCCTAATAGATCCTAGGGTGCTTAGGAATGTGAAGTGGGAGTCTTGGGACATGGTTGGGGGCCTATAGCAGGCTACATCCTGAATCGCCATCTTACTCAATGTTAGTTGCACCTGAAGTATCTCAGATGAGTTATGCTGGGCTACTAGTCTGGAGGTGTACATATACTTGATGAATATGGGACACCACTGCCTTTGGAGCTTTGATCCATGTTCTGAGGCCAAAAGGTGTGAAATTAATTATAGCCTGGTAGCTGGGGTGCTTTCTGCTGCTTTAAACCAGGTGTTCATTACAGCATAAATGTCAATGTTCTCCATTTTGAGGAGTGCTTCGAGAGAGTGCATCTTGAGATTTAGACTGCTAGCATTGAGCAGCATGACCCTCAGATTGCATTTACTTTTAGCTGTTATGTTGGTAATTTGTTCTTTGGAACACCACCTAAAAAGGCACTATAGGGGTGGCAAAAGCCTTAGCCAGTACCCAGAAACCCAGAGGTGACAGATGCAGGCCATCTCTGGCAAAGCATCGAGGTTTGTCAATCATGTCATCCTGAGCAGACAGATACTGGATCCCCTTGAATGACACCAGAAACTTAGCCAATTGTTGAAGTCAATCATTTTCTGCTTGTACTGCAGTATCATTCTGGGCAATGGTAGGATGCTGCTCAAGGCTAGGGTTATACCTGCCTGGGCCACATAATCAGAGAGCTCCACCAAGTCTCTTTTCATGTAGTCCAGGGATCCAGATCTCAGGTTATTGACACCCACACGGACAATGACAGAGTCGTACTTGTTGTGGAGTGACCGGAGTGCATGTGTTATGTGGCATATTTTGGCACCTGATAGCTGACTGTTACCTTCACCTTATTCAGCCTAGTGAGTGGGACATCTGTGTGCCTCACTATTGAGTCACCTATAATTAATGTAGTGGACAAGTTGTTTTGCCTTAGGGGCTTAGGTTGAGGGGCACACTGTGTAGGTGAGCTATGTGTCTTGTGATTTGTGCTGTGTTGTGGTGGTCAAGTATGTTTCTGCCTTGGAGGTCTCTGCTGTTTGGGTAGATTTTTATTGAGAGCCTCCACAAAGGTGGGTACGTGGTTTGTGTTTTTATGTGAGATCTGTGATGGTGGGCATTCTGGAGGGCTAGGTGTTCCATGTGGTGTGGTACAAGTGTTGACCTTCTCCTCTTGACAAGCTTTTCCAGTCTTGGCTGGAGAATATGTGGCTACCAGTTTGGAGATATAAGTGCATCTCTCACAAGTCTGAGTGTTGGAAGGTAAGAGGAGAGGGTTGTCTGTGTACATGAGGCAGTTGCTATACTGCCTCAGAATGCACAAGTTCACTAGGTTACTAGGAGAAAGCACAGGGAACTGTCCTTTAGACATGCTAGGAAGGATGGTCATCATTACTAAGTACTGGCGCTGTTTACTTATAGGACGTCTAGTGCTGATAACACTTATGTGTGCTACAATAATTGCTACAAAAAGCCTGATAAAGTGCTAGGTAAATAAGGTAATTAAAGTGCAAGAGAGAAGAGATTTAGCAAGATCTAAGGGAAAAATTGAAGAACAGACTTTCTGGTACCGGTAATAGTTTAATTCAGCTTCGAGGCGCTGCGTGCAAACCCACGCTTTTAAACCAGAAAGTTGAAAGGGATAGAAAACTGCCCAAATGGCGAATAGACTACAATTTCTGGTGCAGAAACCACTCCTCTAGTTGTAGATAGGCTACCTAGTACTTACCACTCCTAATGATAAGCTAGAAGGCTTCCATCCAACACAGAGAGGTTTGAGGGACTCAGAAACTTACAAAACAGTCCTGGATACAGCAAATCTGTATTTGGGCTAAACTTGTTACAGGAAAGCTTAGAAATAGTTTTTGTTTGTTTGTTTTTTTTTTTTTTTGCAGAAAAGCAGTTAAACAGTAATAAAAAAAACACTTTAAATGCAATGCAAGCCAGCACACTTGAGTGTGTAGCAATATTAAGACAAATACAGTTTGAATAAATACAGTTAAATTAAAGCGACTTAAAACAAATGCAGAAAGCAGTAAATTCAGAAAAAAAGGCACTTAAAGTCCCTCTTTCTCCTTCTATTTGATCTTGTAGTCTGCAGGACACCAAAACAGGATCCACAGAGCTTAAACAAAGGCAAAAAAGTCCAAACATGGGATTTTAAACCAGAAAGTTGAAACTGATTGAAAACTGCCCAAACGGCCAATAAACTACAATTTCTGGGCCAGAAACCACTCCTCTTGTGGTAGATAGGCTACCTAGTGCTTAACACTCCCACTGATAAGCTAGAAGGCTTCCCTCCAACACAGAAAGGTCTGGGGACTCAGAAACTTACAAAACATTCCTGGATACAACAAATCTATATTTGGACTAGACCAGTTACAGGAAAGGCAGGAAACAAGTTTAGAACTTTTGTTTTCTTTTTTTTTTTTTTTTTTTGCAGAAATGCAGTTAAATGGTAATAAAAAACACTTTAAATGCAGTGCAAGCTAGCACAATTGAGTGTGTAGCAATATTAAGGCAAATACAGTTTAAATAAATGCAGTTAAATTAAAAATGACTTAAAACAAGTGCAGAAAGCAGTAAATTCAGAAAAAAAATAAAAAAAGGCACTTGAAGCCTCTCTTTCTCCGTCTAGTTGCTCTTGTAGCCTGCAGGAAACCCAAACATGATCCGCAGAACTTAAACAAGGGCAAACCCATAGAAACACAGGTTTTTAAACCAGAAAGTTGAAAGGGATTGAAAACTGCCCAAATAGCAAATTAACTGCAATTTCTGGGCCAGAAACCACTCCTCTTGTGGTAGATAGGCTAGCAAGTGCTTGCCACTACCACTAATAAGCTAGAAGGTTTCCCTCCAACACAGAAAGGTCTGGGGGGCTCATAAACTTACAAAACAGTCCTGGATACAGCAAATCTGGACTAGACTAGTTACAGGAAAGGCGGGAAACAAGCTTAGAACTTTTTTTTTGTTTCTTGTTTTGCATAAAAGCAGTTAAACAGTAATAAAAATACTTTAAATGCAGTGCAAGCTAGCACATGAGTGTGTAGCAGTGTTAAGGCAAATACAGTTTAAATAAATGCAATTAAATTAAAAATTATTTAAAACAAGTTCAGAAAGCAGTAAATTCATAAAAATTTTAAAAGAGGCACTTAAAGTCTCATTTCTCCTTCTAGTTGCTTTTGTTGTCTGCAGGACACCAAAACAAGCAGTAATAAATATGGCAAACAGCAAAATGAAGTAGAAAGAGGTACAGTTTTTTTTTTTTTTTTTTAGAAAACGAAGAGACAAAAGATACTGAGATAATTCAAGGTTCAGAAGCTAAAGGGAATTCTCACTATAACAGTATAATGAGCTGACGTAATGTAACTGGGGGAAGTGTTCAGTATCAACTTTATAAAAGAGGTGGGCAACTCAAAGCCACCAAGATTTAAGATCACCACAACAACTGGGCAGGTGGGTGGGGAAAAAATAGTTCTATAGATTACAGAGATATGTAGTAAAACAGAAGTGCAGAAAACAATTGAAAAAAACACTTATCCCTTTCCAATATCACAGCAGGGCAAAAGGCAGAAGGTCAGTCACAGTGTAAGTCATCGATATTAGCTTTTCTGAAAACTTGAACATAAAAAACCCACAAAAATCTACATTTTTTTTACATTTTAGATCACACTACAGTGAGAAAAGGGTACATTTTTTGATCCACACTGTATCACAATCTCCATTCAAAAGCTACAGGTTTTCAAAAACTTAATCATATGGTCTCGACCATATGATTATCGAGTTTCTGAAAACTCGATCATCTGATAGGAACCTAGTTCACTGGATTTCAGTTGGTTGATTTTAATGCTGTGTTGCATTACATTGAACATGTTTGGTCGATGTATGTAGAAGAACATTAAAATGGATTATCTCGATGAATGTTTTAATGTGTTTTATTTGTGTGTGCTTGTTAGTGAATGTGTGTATTTGTGGGAATAAATGAGTGTATGTGTATGTGTATGTGTGTGTGCTGAGTATGTTACTGGCTGTGTGTGCAAGTTTATTAACAGTGGGGTAAGTAGTTTTTCCTTATTCTCCAATACTGTGTGATCTCAAGAGTTATCTAATTAGCAGGGAAGAGAAGGGTGCAGGGTGCTTGCCACGTCCCCAAAAAATACACTGTTTTTTTAATGTTTTTTCCTTGATTTTCAATATTTTAACCATTTTGATTTATTGGGTCAATATATTGAAACATCATATTAATAAATTTTGACATTTTAGTATGGACCCTGTATTAGATATATGTTGTAGTATATTTGGCAGCGAAACATTTGGTAGAAGGCAAACACTAGAAATCATACATTTGGAGGATGATTCATTTGGAAGCATCACATTTATTTGCCTATATGTTGAGGTTGTATTTTCAGGATGAAATTTGAAAAATGGTTAATTTAACTGATTTTTGCAGGATGTCAGCTGTACTGAATATTGTTTTCTGTGCTTGATAACATTAGTGATGTCCTTGTTAGTTTGTAAGGGTAGCAGTCAATAAATAGTGCCATTGCAGGATACTGCAATCACTGTTTTCAAAGGGAAATCACTACAGGTGCAGTTTCTAAGCTTGTTCTATCAGTGATTCCATTGTTTCAGGATGCTTTTTCTATTTTCAAAGTGGTGTTACTGTGTAGTTGGTTAATATATAGGTTAGATTGATGTGGAGGGTTTGTTCCTCTCAACATTATAAGTTGTGGCAGGGTTTATTCCTCTGCAAAAATCACTTGCTGTTTTATTTTTCTCTCTTGTGTGCTTTAGGAATTTGTTCATTTACCTTTTAGCATGAAATAAAGTTTTTAGTTTAGCTTTAGACTAAATACTATTCTACCAAATGAATTTTCAACCAAATATGATTCAACCATTTGTATTTGCAACTGAAATTGCTATACTCAGATATATAGGTAGATAGATATAAGTATAGATACAGATATATAGTTTTATATATATATATATATATATATATATATATATATATATATATATATGTGTGTGTGTGTGTGTGTGTGTGTGTATGCATATTAATGTTTACTCATTTATTTATTTATTTGAAGGAAGGTAATGACATCTGACTGACAGGGCAACTTATTTCATAATCTTGAAAGACATCACATAATTTATCTTGTATTCTGTCTAATATTGATCTTTATTTTTAGAACTATACTAACCCACTCTAATGGGAGATCTCCTACTGGTGCATTTCCATAATACATTTTCAAAGAGGCACAGATCAGATACTTCTATTGACCAAACAGAAGACACCTATAAGTAATCAGTAAGAGAGAGAATTATAATGAGACAGAATATAATAAGTTCATAGGTTCATAGGTAAGTTCTAGGCTATCTGTCCGAGGGCATCTGTAAGATTAGCCAGAATGTGTTGGCTTTCACCACCCCCTTAGATTAGTTCCCTGTGCCTCTGTCCAGCAGAGCCATTAGTTCCCTGTGCCTCTGTCCTGCAGAGCCACTGCAGTGATCCCTGGGGTAAATTTTCTGTTTCCCATCCACTCGTCAAGGTTTCTCTTGAAGAGTGTTAGTGAGGGGCTCTGCCTAATGTAGATTGGAATCTTGTTCCAAAGCATGGGGAGTCTCTGGAACAGGAAAATATCCCTCCAGTAAGTCCTATTTATCTTTGTGGTGAGGTTTAGATCCCTAGAGCGTGTGGCTCTCGGCGATTTGTTTTTTTTTTAGGTGGAGCATGTCCATCAATTCTGGGTTGGACATGGCCTTGTATGTCAGGCAGAGATCACCTCTGAGTAAGTGGCATGCAACCAAGTACAGCTGGAGTTTCTTCAGTCAGGCTGCATAGGGCATCTGTTTTAGGCCAGTAATCCTCTTGGTGAGGTACTTCTGTGGTCTTTCCAGCTGTTGCAGGTGTCTTGTAAGGTGCGAACCCTTTTGTGATTAGGTGGGCCACATAGAAGGATTTTCTAATCACCTTGAGAATATGATTATCAAAGGAGAGATTACTATCTACGTGGGTCCCCAGATCCCTTATTACATTTTCTGTATTTAGGGGACTACCACGTATGTGGTAGTTCGCGGGTACTTTGTTTTTTCCAAAGGGGATGACTATGCACTTTTTGGCATTTAGCTTGAGGCCATGATTTTGACACCAGGTATCCGTCTCCGTGAGACCCTTCTGGAGGATGTCAGTATCAGCCAGAGAGTCAATTATGGCCCCCAGTTTGCAGTCGTCTGCGAACATGGTCAGCCATAATCCTCCTGTGCTTGCCTGTACCTCTGAGAAGTATATACCGAAATAATGACAAGTTTTCTAGCCCTGCCTCTTTCTAATAAGGAATCAGTGTACCTTTTTATGTTGTCTTAGAAGGCTTTTTCAAAAAACTACAAAATACTGCAGTTTATGTCTGGTATGCCATTTTGGAACATATTGACATCTTTTACTATAGTAATTAAGTTACCCAGTTTGAAACATCAGGATATCTGGTTATTCAAGTCCCATTTCTCCCAGTTATGCCTGAAAAGGACAGTGCAAAAAAGAAGTGGCCTCACTCTACTCATCTGTGTAACTCCCAGCAGGGCAGACCCCAGCCTAATTTTTATGCCTTATTGCTCAGCCAGTGTTTCCCACTGATTTGTGTATGGATTTTCATGTAATGCTTGTAATTTTCCAGTTATTACTTTACGTGCCTTACTAAAGTTCCGATAAGCATCAACTTCAAAAAATGCTTCTGTTACATGTTCAGAGAATATCACAAGACTTAAAAGCAAGATCTCACTTGAACGGGCTCTCTCATTTTCATATCTAGCAGATGTAAGTCCATGTGTCACTGCAGATTCATCCCATGGTGGTACATGCCAAACTTTCATATACAGTAGTAGTCAGGCCGATCGATCTTAAATGGTATGGGACTAGCCAGGTCCACTGACATAGAAAGATAAAGCTCTGATGATGACCCATATGATCCAATATCAAATAGCAGCTTGAGCATCTGCTGAGCTAATGTGGGGTGAAGAGAAGAGTGATGCAGCTTTGCTAGCTTGCATCAATTTGGGGGACTGTTACATGTCTAGGAGCTCATTTCCACTATAGATTTCCTGGAGGAGTCCAGAGATCCAGTGGGAGTGCAGACTTCAAAAGGGTAATCTGTCTCAAGCAGCTGTATCACACACAGAAAGAAGTGACACTCTTAATGACTACCACTGAATGCAGAATCTATGGGGAGGTCATGATATACATTGAGGGGCTTACAGACGTAAAGTTACAAAATCCGTAAACCTCAGGTGAGTAACAGTTCTGCTCTTCACTGCTATGATCTCACCTCATCAAGGAATGAATGATCTCTATGGACAGCAGGAAGAGGGCAAATTGATGACCACTGAAGCAAGGAAAAAATATGGCCTCCCAAAAGAAATAACATTGTTTTAATCTGATGTGAATAATGAAATGGTACCTGCAAAACCTGTCATCATAGGTCAGGGATGTGTGCACATGCTAACATTTTATTTAATGTGACTCCCAGGGGGTATTTCCTTTTTTGCTTATTTGTTTGTTTCTGTAAATTTAAGCCAGCATAGGAAACAATCAGATATACTGACTGGTTCCATGAGATTTGAATTTATAATTTTACTTTTAGATGTAGTTATCATATATGTAGAGATATAATGAATGACTTCTTTTGCATCTACAACACTGTGATATATGGTAAGTACATTCACTATGTCCTGCAACTAGGGCTACAGCCAGAGAATACTGTTTTGAACTCATAAGCTCTTACTGCTGCCTCCCCCCCCAAAAAAAAAAAACATCCTGCAGTTAAAAAATAGGCAAGTCTCTCAAAATGTCACCAAAACCACAAACTGAGAACTCAACACTGGTACAAAGGAAGCACAGATAGGCACTGACACAACCACCTGGTTTTAATATAACATTAGGTGCTTTCATCAAGAAAAAACATTATGTGAGTTATTAAGTAAAGGGCAGACATTTGTGCCTACTGTGCATATGTGAACATAGGAATTATTATTGGATTTGAAACTTTTTCTTAGGAAATTACATTTCAAATTAATGTTCAAAGATATGAATACAATTTATGAATTGAGTGTTTTGCACAGAAGCAGTGTGTTTAATCACCCTCTAGCTCTACCCTTCATCATTTTTGAAAAAATCTGTGATTTCAGTTTTAGGAAATTTATACAAAACAACAGTTATAAGCCCCCCATTAATAATTTATCAGATGGTGAATGTAACATGTTAAAGGAGTTGGTTCAAAACAAGAACATTATGAAACACGATAAAGGAGGAGGCGTTGTTATTATGACAAAGGCTGATTATTCAAACAGAATGCATATATTTTTGTTTGATGAGGAATACTATGAAGAAACTTCTCTAAATTTTATTAATGTTACATACAACATAATACTTTTTTCTGCAGGAAATGTTTGAACAGGGCAAAATAACACGAGAGATACTTGATTTTTTTTTAACTGTAAGATTTCCTGTTGTTCCTCCCATATTTGGCATTCCCAAAATTCATAAAAGTTTATCAGATCCCTGATGAGACCTATTGTTTGTGTAAGAACTTCTGTTACACATGCTATATCAAGATACATAGATGAAAAAGTGAAATGTTTGTTAAATGACCATTCACATTTATGCAAGGACTCCTGGGACTTTTTGACTAAGTTAAAGTCTGTGACATATAGTTCTAGTTTAGCATTTGTGATTATTGATGTGGTAAATGTATTTAATGTAATACCACAATATCAAGGTATAGAAATGTTTCAAGATTTTTTAAATGAATCTGGTGCTTTTAAACCCAATAAGATGAATGTTTTGAGCATGTTGTGCGCCATTGTTGGCCAATATTGTGTTATTGCAATAGGAGAAACAGTTTGTTCTTAGTAAGCCCGTTATTCCCCCATGGTAACTATATGCATGATTTTTGGACAATGTATTTATAGCTTGGAATGTGAGTGAGACGGAAAAACAGAAATTTGTAAAATATTTAAACTCCAGTACATCTTTTTTTACATTTACTTATACTTATAGTAAGAGTAAGACATGTACTAATTATTTGAATCTATTGGTGTCAAAGGATGCTGAAAAAGAGATTATTCAGAGTTCTATTTTTAGGAACTCCACATACTAAAACAGCTTGTTGCATTATGATACTTGCCATCCTATACACCATAAAGGAGGGATAGTCAAGGGTCAGTTTGTTAGACTGGGCCGAAATATTTTCAGATGACACCAGTTTTGTACAGGAATGTAATATTTAGTGGAGTTGTTTGGGGCTAGGGGTATCCTTTGGATTTAGTTAATGGAATTTTAAGAGAAGTTTCAGACAAAAGAAAGGAAGGAACAATAATACCTATACTTGCATCTAGTGAGATAGTTAAAGGAGTTGTTAAAAGGAAGACTAATAATGAGAACTTTTCTTGGTCTTTCTTTACCACATACACTCAAGAACATGAAGATATTTACAGGATTTTGAAAAATAATTGGAACATTTTTCAATGCTTTGATGGGTTAGGAGAACTGGTGGGACATAAACCAAGAATGTTTTTTAAGAGTGGGAGATCTCTTAAAGAAATGTTGGTGAGTGGTAATCAGATGGAATCTCACAACAGGAGAAATGGTACATTCAAATCTGGGTCTTGTACCCAGTGCAAGTACATTTTGGAAGCTGTAGAGTTAAATGTGAATAAACATGTTGTATATACTTTCTTCCATTGTACTTGCAAATCTATAGGTCTTATTTATCTTGCCAAATGTAGGAAATGTGAAGGTTTTTATGAAGGAAAAACATCTGTAAATTTAAAGATAGAATATATGAGCATTTGAAAGATATATAAAATAGGCAAGTCAGTAATTCATTATATGAACATGTGGAGAAGTATCCAGAACATGAATTTTTTTTTTGGATTAGACACAGTGTACAAAAACCCATTAGGTAGACAATGGGCTGACTTGATTGAACATAGGGAAACATTATGGCAGCTTAAGTTGAATGCCTGTGTACCACCAGGTTTAAATGAATCTATATCCATCTCCAACATTTTAAAGCTTGTGTCTTACAAAGTTTGAACCAGTTTTTAAATGGTATATATTTGAATATACAATGTATTAATATGTAATTTTGTGTGTGTGTATATATATATATATATATATATATATATATATATATATATATATATATATAAAACATTTTTAAATGTGTTTAAAAGTGTTATTGGAAGTTTTTTTAAATTATGGGTTAAAATGATTGGTGTTTTAAATCATGTGATTTCAGAGGGAGGGGTATTTAAAGTGTGAGGTGAATTTTGTTAATGGATTCTAATGACACCTTGTTATAATCTTGATGAAAGCGCTTAATCTTACATTAAAAATAGGTTATTGTGTCAGTGCCTATCTGTGCTTCCTTTGTACCAGTGCTGAAGTCTCTCAAAATATTGCTACCCTCAGCAGTTATAGTTATGCATCATCAGACATCTCTCTTACTATTACAGATATATATTTCTTTTTAGATTAGCAGTCCTTTACACCTTTTGTTGATGACATTTATTTAGACAGTTTTAGCCATAAAATGGACTCAAAATTCTTAATGATTTCTAGTGATGCTCATTAAAATGAGTATGTCTGGCTGCAGCATCACATGCAGTTGGGTGGTCAGTTCATTAGTTTCATTAGTTATGGATAATACAATACATTCACAACCTTTCCTTTCAATTTTCTGTTGCTTTCAAAATATGCCCAGTTATTTCTTTCAGCCTTTGAGATCAATCTGAGTTCATAGATCTGGAGATTTGATAATAAAAGTAAGTTGTTTCTATACTTTATTTACTTATTTTTTTATTTATTCTATACTTGATCTTGTCTAAACATGTTCTTATGCTTAGGGCAAGTTCAAAACTCTAAACAGTACATGTTTTTCTATTGCATTTCTTATTAATTTTGTGATCCACTGATTTTTGTTTTTACTTTTTTATATTATAGGTACATTTATTTCTTAAAGGTATGCATTCATGAATGCAGAAGCAAGTCCTCTGCATCATTACAGATAGATTGCATGGCTGTGCATGCCAAACTTTCATACACAGTATTTATCAGGCTGATAAATCTTAAGTGATATGGTTCTAGCTAGTTCCACTGTATTTCTTCTAAATCAAAATACTTCACTGGCTGACAAATTGGAAGATCTGGAAAATAGACTAAGAAGAAATTAAAGGACTTACTGGGTTCCTGAAAAAATGGAAGGGAGCCATATGATCTTTTTTTAACATCCTGATTACCAAAGATAACATTTATAAAAGTGACTGCCATATGGACTGAAAAGAATACACATCTTTCATAAATCCTTCTGCTAAGCAATGGTCACCTCCTAGGTCTATCATTCTGAGATTCATGTCCTTTCTTGATAAAGAACTAATCGCAAGAATTCCATGGGCAAGTCCTGCTATAAACATTGATACAAATATTGTAAGGGGTGCCTGTGATTTTGCAAGAAAGACAATGAAAAAAAGAAAGAAAGAAAAAGAAAGAAGGAAAGAAAGAAGGCCTGCTGTCCTATAATTAAACTCCTGGAGAACAGAAATATAAAGGCTCACATTGTATATCCAATGAAATTAAAGTTGTTTTTTTTTTCACAAGGACAATTAAACAAGCATTCAACACATAAGAAGAAACATTTTTTTTTTGTAAAATAAAAAAAAATCTGATTCCTAGCATTGAAGATCTGGAATGCAGCTACTCTACTTAAAAGACACTTGGACAATAGCCATTGCTTTAAAAAGCTCTAAAATGCAGTGGAGGTTATTCAGAAAGGTTAACTGCAGAGCATTAGTTTTACTGGTCTGTTGTGCTTTGCCACTGCTACACAGCCAGCTAGTGATTCATACAGACACACAGAGTAAAAGCTTATTACTGTCTGCAATATCTTCTCAGAATTGGACATCTAATGCAGAAGGAAAAACTGTGATACCAACAGCAGTCCCTACAGTGCTGTTAGAAAAACATAGACACATATCCCCCCACACACACAGGCACACACACATGTGCTTACACACACACACACACACACACACACACACACACACACACACACACACACAAACACACATGCACATACATACGTATGCAAGCACGCACACACACACACACACACACACACACACACACACACACACACACACACACACACACTCACATGCCCGCACATACCATTTTAGCTTAAATCACGCCCATAGACACAAACACAGCCATAAACACATACAAATACATTCTTACACACTGTCATATAGACACCTAGATGGTCTCTCTCTCTCTCTCTCTCACACACACACACACGCACACACACACACACACACACACACACACACACACACACACACACACACACCCACACCCACACACACACACACACACACACACACCAATTCAATCCAAATCATGCCTTTAGACACCAATGCAGACATAAACATACAGACACAGATACAGACACACACACACACACACACACACACACACACACACACACACACACACACACACCAATTCAGTCCAAATCATGCCCTTAGACACCAGCATACATATAAACATAAACACACACGCACACACACACACACACACACACACACACACACACACACACACACACACACTCATGCATATTACTTACTTACTGATATGCTCCTTACCCAGCTGCTTCATTTTTCTGCAGTGTGTAAATACCATGAAACAACACTATGATTCTCACTGTTCTTCATGTAAGTTGCATGGTAGAACACGTCTTTGAATTACATTACTGAAATATTTCAATCTCTCAGTAATGCTTCATGGCAGAGCACATGGTTAATGTACATTAGCTACATCCCCTGACTTGCATATTTACAAAGAGCATTAATTAGTAGACCATTACAGTATTATTTTCCCTAGGATGTACACTGCTATAGCGAGGCAGCAGTCTATGAATCACACACTCTTGGTGCACTGAGCACTCATGCATGATTTGTCTCTGAATGTGCCCCAATTTATAATACAATATGGAAAAGTTTTATACCAATGTGTATTAACAGTCAAATTCCCATACAGGAATTTCAAAGGTTATACACATATTTTATGTTAAAATAATAAGAAAAAGCTCATTTGCTCAAGGGAAAACAATTATGTTTGCATGTTTTCTGTTAACTCTAAAAGAAAGGTAAACCAGCCTTTTTTTTATTTTCCATATAGATAATACTAATACTACTATTACTTCTCATAATCATACTAATATATTTATATAAAATAAGATTAACTATCAGTGACATCTTGAAAAAATGATAATTCAGGCATCAATGTACCAAAACATTTTGAACATATTCTTAGATGTGAAATAAAAGGTCAAGGAACATTCACTTTCACTTATTTGCATACTTAAACATTAAAATTAGTTTTATGTTTATTTAAATTTGGATAAATTTCAATTTTTATTATTCTCTTAGTACATGTCAGTTAAATGATAGTCTGCAGATGCTGGAAGTGAAAATAATCATGGGGATTTAATACAATCCATGTAGGAGTAGTGTAAGGCCTACATGGAAGGTACCATGGGTGTGTATGCAGAACTCCCTTGGCAGCACACCTTGCATACTAATGAAGGTATGCTACTGAAGGAGAGCTGTGTAACACTGTTATTGAATCAGTGTAGGGAGTGTGTTACTGTGTCCGGAGATGAGTAAAACTCACCCTGCACTGTCAAAGTGCCAGATAACAATGTTATGTCTATGTAATAAAAAGTTCAATTATGTTTAATTTTTTGTGTTTGCATGGCACGGTGCATAGCAATGGATACATGCCAGACATCTAAAAATAGAAACCAGATACATTTAATTATGAAAGCAAAGGTCAAGTTTAAGCATAGCTGAGCATGTTTGCATGCTGCTCAGCAGTGCTTAAACGTAGTGGAGAGGTATATGTAAAAGTATAACAGCATTTCACATGGCCATGTAGCCGAATGGTTAGAGTGACAGCCTCATGTGCAGTAGGTGCAGGGTTTGAATACACAGACAATTTATTTTGTACATACACATTATGAGACTCATTCTAAATTCTGATGAAATTGTGTGATTAAAGAGACAGGTTATTAAATATATTTTGCAAATACACGATTATGAAATGTACTATTAAGCCATGATTGAAATTTATGTATGAATACACAGACAGGCTATTAAGCATGTATGTTGAAAATGCACAGTATGGGATGTATTTATAAACACTTGATTGCATACTGTAAGTATGGACAGACATGTTATTAGTGTTATTAGTCATTTATGTTTCCAGTAGAGAATAAAAAAAATTTTTAAATCTCACTTTACTGTGCCCAGATAAGCTCTGCTGAGCACAGCTAAGCCTGGCCAAGCACTGTTTAAACCAGGAATGTTTTAGCAGTGCTTGTCTGGTTTGTGCATTGCTAAGTAGTGCGAGACACTGTTAAGCAATGGCAGTTTAAGCACTGTTCAGCCCCATTAAGCTGGTTTGCACACCACTAAGCATTGCTGAGCACTGCCAGTTTAAGAACTGCTCAGCTGAGCTCAGTGGGTTTGCACAGTGCTAAGCAAAGCACCACATTTTTAAAAATGGCTGAATGGTGGTTAAGGGTGGGAAAACAACCTTATTTAAGTGCAACAGGTGGGAATATAGCCAGAACCTGCCAGAGTTTTAACTTGGCAGGAGCAATGGCAGCAGTTGGAGAGGGTGCATGCTTCCTGGAGCAGCATTGGGGCTTTCTGGAGTCCAGGGTCATGGTTGGACTGCCCATTAAATACCATGATGTCTGGCTGCTGCAGGGCCAGTACCAGGGATGAGAGTACAAGTCAGAAGCCTGGGACTGGCTGGCATGCAATGCCACCAGTGCAACTAGTATGTCCACATAGGTGAGCCGGTATGTCATCACTATGATGACCTGAAGCGTCATAAGGGGGATCTCTTGGACACCTGTGTCCAAGATGCTACCGATGTGAATGCCCCATGAGTTTGCAAGTATTGTTACCAAAACTTACTCTGAATGTGTTATAGACAGGTACACATAATGCTGTGCTTCTCTCCCTACAGCTGATGAGAGAGATTGCAACCTAGAGGCCAATGCAAGGTGCCTGTCCAGGTTGCATCGTGAGTGTTGTGAGTACAGATGTTTCTTGCAATCTATTGCAGTCGGGGGTAGTCTCATTTACTGATATTCTGTTACTGCCTATTTAAGTGGTACATTTTTGAATATTTTCTGCTTAAAACCTGAGCTTTGGCCGGCTAAGATCTAGCTGTATTCAATTGGATGCATAAGAGAATTTAAGTACCTTTTATCTGCACTTTTTTCAAATAATACAGCATTTTAATTGATTTATTTGTGTTGCAGTGAATATTAACTGTACTGGAAGTTTTGACTCTGTTTTTTTCAGTTAGTTCCCCACCCACGCTCCCTGGTTTTGTTTTGGTGTTAGTCTTGGTGGCTTTGAAACTGCCCGCCCCTCTTGTAAATTTGTGTTTGGATACTCCTTCTGGGCCCATTTCATTTGCTCACTCAACTGAGTGCCGTGGGATCATATTCTGATTTCAGGCACTCCTACTGTGTACAAAGAGAGCATCTGGGAAAAAAGATTTTAAGCTTGTTTCCTGCCTTTCCTGTAAGTGGTCTAGACTGTTTGTAGGCTTCTGAGCCCCCAAGCCTTTCTGTGTTGGAGGGACGCCTTCTAGCTTAATTTTGTTTCTTAGAACTAGCCAGTTTTCTAGTTTCAGCACTCAAACCTGTTTCTTTGAACTCAGCACTTGTTCAGAATTCATTGTAAGCACTAAATAAGCTGCAAATTACTACAACACTCAACCTTCCTCACTTGTCTAGAGGAAATCAGTTTTTAGTACTTAATAAATAAGCACCTATCCAGGCATGTCTAAGGGTCAGCTCCCGGTGATTTCTCCTGTCTACCTGATGAATCTGGGCATCTTGGGGCAAGGCAGCAATTGCTTCATGTACACAGACAACCCTCTCCTCCTACCACCCAACACTACAACCTGTGAGAGATGCACTTATATAGCCAAACTGGAAGCAAAGCTCTCTTCACCCAAGACTGGACTCGACAGTTAAGAGGAGAAGGTAAACACTTGCACAACACCACACTCATCACATAGTCCCTCAAAACGTCCACCACCAAAACACACACATAGAGACACAAAACACACACCTACATTCACGAAGGCTCTCAATAAAAACCTGCCCAAGCATCAGGGACCTCCAAAGCAGAAACACAAGCAAACTCAACCCCCCAACACAACCCAAATGACACACAGCCCACAAACGCCGTGTGCCACTCAACCACAGCCCATAAGGCATAACAACGTACCCAACACTCTAGTCATAGGTGACTCTATAGTCAGGCACACTGATGTTCCACTCACTAGGCTAAACAAGGAGAAAGTTACTGTCAGCTGCCTGTCAGGTGCAAGGATCCACCACATAATACATGCACTCAGGTCACTCCACAAGTACAAATATGACATTGTCCATGTTGGTGTTAATGACCTGAGACGTACCTCCCTGGACTACATGAAAAGAGACATGGAGGAGCTCTCTGATCTTGTAGCCCAGACAGGTATGACCCTAGCCCTGAGTATCATCCTGCCATCACCCAGAATGATACCACAGTACAAGGACAAAATGATTGACTTCAACAATTGGCTAAGCTTCTGGTGTCATTCTAAGGGTATCCAGTATTTGCCTGGGATGACATGATCGACAAACCACGATGCTTTGCTAGAGATGGCCTGCACCTGTTGCCCTTGGGATTCTGGATACTGGCTAAGGCTCTTGCCATCCCTATAGTGCCTTTTTTAGGCAAGGTTTAAATGACAAATTCACCACCGTAACAGGTACAAGAAAGCAATGCTACTCAATGCTAGAAGTCTAAACCTCAAAATGCACTCACTCGAGGCACTCCTTAAAATGGAGAACATTGACATCTGTGCAGTGACAGAGACCTGGTTCAAAGCTCCAGAGAGCACCCCTGCGATACCAGGCTATAATTCATACCTCACCTCTCGGCAACCTAACCCAGAACGAATCACTAAAGGTGGAGGTGTGTCCATATTCATTAAGGATATCCACAACTCCAGGCTAGTTGCACAGCATAATGCAGCCAAGATTATCCAAGTGCAACTAACTCTGAGCAAGACCACAATCCAAATTGTAGCTTACTACAGATCCCCCAGCATGCGCCAGGATTCCCACTCCTCATTTCTTGATACACATGAAAGTATTAGGGTACAACCCAACAACCTAATAATGGGCAATTTCAACTACCCCACCATTAACTGGAAAAACTACTCATGTACCAACTCTTTTCCTCAACGTTTTCTGGAATTCATAAATTCCAATGCCTTGGATCAACTTATTTACACCCCCTAGACCTGGTCGTTACCAACATGGGCAACTGGTGTTCCACAACAGAGGTCAATTCCACGTTGGTCAACTCTGACCACAAGCTAATTACCCTAGACATCCACATCCCACCCCCACCCCCACCCCCAATTAGGGAAACCACCGTAAAAAAACTTCTTCAAAGCCAACTTCACACTTCTTAAGATGGAAGTGGCAAACTTCATGACAACCATGCAGATGGACAATAGATGTACAACTGCTGTATCCTACACAAATGCACTTTATAAGCACTTACACAAGTGCATAGATCACGCTATCCCTAATAGAACCAAGATGCTATCCTCCAAAAAAAGGAAGCCAATCTGGTGGTCCTCTGCCATAAACAAACTCTACAACAGAAGAAAGAAACTGTTGCAAAAAAGAATAAAATCCCATGACTGGAGGAACTCCCTGGTCAACCTCAGTAAGAAGCTGAGATCCCTCATAAAATCCTCCAAAGCTAGTTACGAAAACAAAATTGCCACTGACTGTAAAGACAACCGCAAAGCATTCTATAGCTATGTCAAGAATCTCGATGGCAACACTCAGATGTGCTTTGAGTTACAGCACAATGGCACTAAATATACAGAACCACCTGATATTGCCAACATCCTGGCAGATAGGTTCAGTGCTAACTTTACCTCCCTCTCACCCCCTAGAGGGCCCATCTCTAAACCGGAAGAAATCAAAGTTCCTGTAATCACGGCTGCACAGGTAAAAATCACACTCTCTAAAGCCAAGAACACAGCATCCATGAGACCTGACAATATCCCAGGCTGCGTTCTGCATGAACTGCAGAATGAACTGGCACCTTACCTAAGTACCATGTTCAATCATAGCCTCACTTCAGGCTTTATGCCCACTGAATGGCACACCGTGACATTTATCCCACTCCATAAAGGGGAGCCACGATGGACCCCAGGAACTACTGCCCCATTAGCCTGACGAGCCTGGTCTGCAAGGCCATGGAATGTATCATCATGGAACTCATAAACAAAGACATTGGTAATCTCCAAACTCTGGACCCTACCCAGTTCGGGTTTGTAAAAGGCAGATCATGTCTCCTAAACCTGATTGACTTCTTTGAAGCAGTCACCAAAGCCATAGATGAGGGTAAGGTGGTTCACACAGCTTATCTAGATCTCGCCAAGGCTTTCAACACCATCCCCCACTCTGGAATTATAGATAAGATCACTAAACTAGGTATAAATCCTTATGTCACAAGATGGGCTGCCAACTGGCTCATGGACAGAACCCACACTGTGAAAGTAGCAGACTCCAAATCCGATTTCAGATCAGTGACAAGTGGAGTACCACAGGGTTCAGTCCTGGGTCCTCCCCTGTTTGGTATCTACTTTTCTGAAGTACAGGCTAACACAGAAGGTCTTTGGCTAAAAAAGTTAGCAGATGACTGCAAACTAGGAGCCGTAATCAAAACTCCTAATGATGTGGACATACCACCAGTGGGTCTCACTGAGACAAATGCCTGGTGTCAAAGCCATGGCCTGAAGCTCAATGCCAAAAAGTGTACTGTCATCCCCTTTGGTAAAAACTCTGTACCCATGAACTACCGCATAAGTGGTAGTCTACTTAATGCCGAAAGTGTGATATGAGACCTTGGGACACAGGTGGACAGTAGTCTCTCCTTTGATAATCACATCACCACAGTGGTCAGGTAATCCTTCTACATAGCTCACCTCATCACAAAAGGTTTCTCATCCAGAAAAAAAAGCGGTCATTGTTCCCCTCTACTTGTCACTCATTAGACCCATTATAGAGTACAACGCCCCTTTTGTTATGTACCTCACAAGACATCTACAACAACTGGAAAGGCCACATAAATACCTTGCAAAGAGGATTACTGGCCTCAAACAGATGCCCTATGCAGACCGTCTCAAAATACTCCAGCTTTACTCCGTTGCATATCGCCTACTCATAGGTGATCTCTGCCTAACATACAAAGCTATGTCAAACCCAGAGCTGTTGGACATGCTCCACTTAAAGAAATCCCGCTCCCTCTGAGCTACATGCTCTAGGGACCTAAACCTTGTCACCACAATAAACAGAACATGCTGGAGGGATAGATTCCTGTCCCAGAGACTTCCCATACTCTGGAACAGACTACCTATCTATGTCAAACAGAGCTCCTCATTAGCACTCTTCAAGAAAAATCTGATGATTGGATGGGAAATAGGAAATTTACCCCAGGGATCACTTCTGTGGCTTTGCTCAACAGGGGCACAGGAAAATAATTTTCTTGGGTGGCGAAAGCCTAGTACCTACCTATGAACCTATTAACCTATAGGCATATAAGCAAGAAAGAGTTATAATTAATAACTGCCATTAGGTATATTCAGTTGTGATTGTACTGCAATGATTGTGGTCATAGACCTGGACTGTAATGCAAAGTACAGGTCAATTAAAATGAAAGCATGACACCTGATAATGTCAAGGTAATAAAGTTTCTAATACATTAATCATGTTAAGGAAATAAAGTGTCTACTGCATTAATAACGTTAAGGCAATAAAAGTTTCTACTGCATGAATTGTGGAATTACAGCTGTATTGCAACACCCGCAGTATATGAACTGTACTTCAATAAAAACTGGAAATATATACCTGTCACTACAGGAAGCCACCCCTAATAAAGCTGTGTTATGCAGTATGTGTGTATTTAAAGCTGCTGGTCATAAGATCCAGTATTACATCTGCTGTGAAGTAAAATCACAAAGAATACCACTAAGTGACTAAAGTTTAGCTAACAAAGAGTATTCTGCTGAACTGTAGATGTAGAGCTGTAATACCACACATAATATATTATGATATGTGTTCTGTACTAAGATATGAAGAATTAATAGGAACACCCACGGTATATTGTGTATCTCTTGTCTTGTCTTAATCACTGCATTTCAGCTATATGCATTCCTGCTATGTGGTATGCTGCTGCAGGTAAGTATGAAACTGTAATAGCTGTCCACTGCAAATATATCATCTATAACTGTACATGGGGCAGGTAGCCAACCCAGCACTCCAATATGTTTTGTACACATCACACATATTTCCACCTACTAGGGGTTTATTGTTGTTTCTGGGTGTGGAGAGGGAGTTGTCACTCAGCAACAGCTACCAGGGATGGTGCACAGGATCATGCACTGTGGCTATGAAGATCATCTGCAACAGATTGAAGGCAGATTGGTCAACCTGGAGGGGCAACATGGTTCTGGCACCCAGCCCCCAGCACAGCCACCTATGGAGCAGTGTTGACTGCCCATGGATGGGGAGTTCAGTCTCAGTGCTGCTGTCTGGGACACATGGCTCTCTGATTCTATAACACCCTTCCCATCCAAGGTGTTTACCCCCCTCATGTGTCACACACCACCCCAGTATGCTGTCTTGTCTGTTTGCAAATACAAACGTTCCTACCCAACTTACCTCCCCCCATGTACTTATATTCCCTCCCCAACATTCCACTATCTCCTTAAAAAAAGAGCATCTGTCCTACAAAAATATTACCACATACCCAACTCTCCATTTCACACCCAGATCCACTGGACACAATCATTACATGATTTAATCAACACAGTTATGTCACCCTCAACCCTTTCTCTGGGGTATGAGGCTGAAAATTTCCAATGCACTACAATCTGCACAGCTGTTGTTGTACAAGAAATGGAGAGCTATGGTCCTTTCCTACACCCATTCTGTACATCCCTACCTGCCTTAACAGTGTTTTCTCCCTGCTTACCCCCTTTTCACCACTTTCCTATCACCCCTTTTTTCTTTTTCTTTTTTTGGAGTTAGGTCAGGTTTAAACTGAGATAAACGGTGTGACGCACCACTCAAACCTGTACAAACCCGTTTAAAACTGCTTTAATCACTTTCTGTGTTTCTGACACTGTTAGGCACTTCTGCAAAAAAAAAAATCACCCATACCCAGTCTCGAACCCAGGAACCTGTCACCTACAGCATAGTACTAGCCCACTAGGCTACTTAGCTTTGAAATAAAACAGGTGTTTCTATAAACATATCCTGATTGCCAATGACACACTGCTTGAACATATAATGGGAAAATTGACAGTGTACTTGGGACTGTGATGCAGACACCAAACCAGTACACAGCCAAATAAATAATGATGGATGTATGTGAGGCCTGGGATATTAGGTATAACTGACAACTGCACAGACTGTTACAGAATGTCCACAGTTATGCCACCTACTTTTGGCACAGCTGTCACAAAACCTATTCTGTGTGTTGAAGTACTGGCAAGCCTGTACAGACTGAGTTTACAAAATCATGACAGACGTTTCAGTGTCACACTTCATACCCATCCAAACACACATGCTTATGCGAATCCTGTGTAACAGACTGTATGCATGCACATATATCTTGCAAATACACCTGCTATTGTATTGACTCACTAGCTCAATCTGTTACTTTCCTAGCATGCTGCACATTTTGCAACCCACAGTCCTGGGCTCAATTCTAATCTGTTGCACTTCATGTATATGCTTATGAATACAGCAAATAAAATGGCTGAGTCCTCCAATTTTAAGCAGAACCGGTTGCTGCTACTGCATTCACTGCTACCCATGTGAGCATATCAAAGGCCTGTAGGTTGGGACACACTGCACAAATATGTATGTGCTTCCTAAATGTCAGCTACCACTCTCTGAATGGCACTATTACATAACATATGTACCTGAAGCACATGCCTTACCTGGACTGTTATGGGTAACCTCATCCTGGATATGCTGTAACAATAGAGCTAACACTGCTCCCACACTGACACATGCAGCTTGCTGTAATCCAATGTGTTCACACTCCCCAGTAAGACTGCTGGGCAAAACACAGCAGCTGCAGCTGCAGCCTGCAACATATGCGGCAGTATGTTCGGCTACTTGCTACAGACCTACCATACCTCACAACCACCTAGAAGAAGGGATCCACACAACACCCATGCATAAAGGGGTGGGGGGACAAAGGTCAAGCAACAGGGACATGCGTCACAGTCTTCCCCTACAAATACAGACAGCTGATAGACCAACAGCTACTGCAGCAGCATGCATATTCTGATGTGTATAAAGTATGACACTGACATCTGTCTTCTCCCTTACTGACCTCAACCCACATTATTTAACAGCAAACTGCCACATGATCAGAATGTCTTTTCACAATGGCCAAACATAGCATGCAAAACTGTGGACATACCACATACATCCCAACAGTGGACAGTATTTTTGCCTACCCTCTGCGATGCTGTAGTCTCCACACCTCGACAACATCCATCTCACAGACTAGGAAAGGGGCCAAGGCCGTATAAATATAGCACTGTTGTGCCATACCATTGGCTAATGAAAGTGCAACCCAGCTGTTTTTGATGCAATTAACACGTCTGAGCCATAGACTGGTTCACAGGCAATCACCTGTTCATGAGCATTGCCTACAAAAGGCAAGCAGCTGCCTATGTTAAACAGGTCTGTGACTTGCTTTACAAAGACAGACTACAATATCACAAGCATTATTCTTCAGGATTTCTACACAAAAAGGAGTACAGCACTCTACCAGGTATATAATAGAAGTCCCCATGAAATGGGACACAGATGGGAGGATGCAGTTATGGGGAATAGAGATTACAACAATAGGCCTGTAGTATATATTTTGGAATGACATTTTGCTGATAATCAGCTGTCCAGCACCTACAGGCTTCCCTTTCAACTCTGCCTGCTTTGATGTAGATCACAATTCTAGCCCTCTGAGTCCCTGCTACAATGGCTGGCTCTTGTACAAATGCTACTGGATTGTGTTTTAGACAATAGTAACAGTAAGTAATGGTGGATACAGCAGGAATATCACATGATGTACTGTCATTCAACTCCTCTCAGTCTCTGAATGTCACACAGGAATAGTTCAAATATTGTACAGGTGTCCCTGACTGTCCCTGATGTACTCTGGCTAGGTCACTGTGTACTCAACATCCATATCTCATCGCTTGAGAGCTATGGCTAGCATACCTGTTGGCCCCCTACAGCAGGACTTCAGGTCACAGCCAGTAGTAGTGGGGGGACACAGACCTGACCTCAGTGACAGAGTGTACATATTGATCATACAAAGTAAGGGAATGAATACAGTACCAGATATTACTGTACCATAACTGTTTTCTGATGGTTCTGGTATATGACAGCCAGATTCCCCACAGTCTGAGAACAACCATTACGTATTGTCTGGATCTATATTAGAACATCGACTTTTTAAAACGTTGAATGTTCTAATATCGACCCCTATTCAGCGAACGCTGACAATATCGAACATGCAGAACATTGAATTTTCCCAGGGAAAAAATTAATTGTTCCGACACACATACACACAACACAAACAGCAATCCACACACATACACCTAAAATCCTACATCTAACCTTACACTAAACTGTACACACACCACTAGCTATCCACTTACCTTAACCCAAACCCTAACCCTAAGGTCTGTCACTTTCACACACTCACCTCACCTGTGCCCTAACCCTAACTCACCTACCCCACCCTAACCCTCACGTCCACACAATCGCACACTTACCTGACCCGCACCCTAACCCTAACTCACCTACCCCGTGCCCTAATCCTCATGTCCACACAATCGCACACTTACCTGATCCTGACCTGTAACTTTCCACCACAGTGCTGAACATTGCGAAGCCGCAGGAACAGCCAACTGAATTCCTTCCCTAGGAAGAAATTCGGTCTTCCACAGCTTCGCTATTTTCAGCACTATGGTGGAAAGTTACGGGTTGATATTAAAACATTTGAAGTTGTGAAACTTTGATGTTCTAATATAGACCCGTATTGTCCAACTGTTTGCCAGACATCCACATTTTCTGGCAGAGGGTCCATATATATCAGGCACATGTACACATTCCACAAACATCGGTGTACTGCAGAAGTTGGTCACCTACAGGGAAGATACCCTACAGCATGTTTGCAGTGCTATCTGTCATTGCATCACACAGACATTGCTGGACTGTCCCCATATACTTGTAGTAACACTCACCTATTTGTCGGATGGTGGCTGTATGACATGTACTTGGATGTCACCCACAGGGGACATACCACAGTTGAGGGCTTTGATAGGAGTGAAGATATAATAACACACTCTGTCACAGCAAACAGGGCCATAACCGGTATCCATAGGATCATAGTAGGTTACTAGGCTATAGGCCCTGAGGACCTTATAAGCCTAACCAAGAGTTTAGCCCATGTTTATACAAGTCACCACCTAATGCCCCAGTCCAACAGGGACACAGGTGGAATCCTAAGGGTGTATTTTCTATTTCCCATCCAGTTATCCAGGCTGCACTTAAAAAGGGTACAGAGGTACTTTGCTTGATGTGGAGAGGGAGTCTATTTCACAGATGAGGGAGTCTCTGGAACACAAATGTGTCCCAGCAACAAGTCCTGTTGATGTCACAGATCAGGCTGAGAGTGCGTGTGTGGGTTACTCCAGTGGAACTTGACTTGTGGATATGCAGCAGTCCCATCAAGTTGGGGTCTGTGATCACCTTCTTTGTCAGACAGAGGTCACTTCTGAGGAGTCTGCACAAAACTGATTAGCAGGATAGGGCTTTTAGCCTTTCTGTGTATGGTATATGTTTGAGGCCCTGGATTCTCCTGGTGAGGAACCTCTGTGGTCTCTCCAGCTGCTGCACTTGCTTTGTGAGGTACATGCTAAAAGAGGCACTGTACTCAATAATAGGTCTTATAAGAGAAGAATACAGGGATGTTACGACTTCCTTGTCCCTGGATGAGATACCCTTACTTATGAGGTGGGCCATGTAGAAGGCTTTCCGTACAACAGAAGCAACATGGTGTTCAAAAGTAAGGTTGCTATCAACCTGTGTGCCCAAATCCCTCACGAATGACTGCGTGCTTAGGACACTGTTATTAATGTGATAACATGTGGGAACGTCACTTTCCCCAAAGAGGATGATGATGCATTTTGTGGTATTCAGCTTGAGGCCATGTTTCTGGTACCAGTAATGTGTCTGAGTGAGACCCTCTTGTAGGATGTCCACATCACTAGGGGATTTGGTGACAGCACCCAGCATTCAGTCATCTGCAAACTTTGTCTGCCATAGCCCACTGGTTTTGCCCTGCCTCTGAAAAGTATATTCCAAATAACAGACGCCCCAAGACAGAACCCTGGAGTATGCCACTTGTTACGGGTCTACTGCTTGAGGTGGCTTCCCCTATTTTGACTAAGTGGGTTCTATCAATGCACCAGTTTACTACCCATCTAGTAACATATGGATTGATGCCTAGTTGAGAGAGTTTATCTATTATGGCCGAGTGGGGATTAGTCTCAAAGGCTTTCATCAGGTCAAGGTAGGCAGTGTGTACTGTCTTCCTCTCATCCATGGCTTTGGTGACTGTCTCAAAGAAGTCGACCAAATTTAACAGATATGATCTCCCCTTGACAAAGCCAAACTGTGTGGGATCGAGTGTTTGGAGGTTACCAATGTCCTTGTTAATGAGGTCCAAGATAACGCATTCCATGGCCTTGCAGATCAGGCTAGTTAGGCTGATGGGTCTATAATTTCCCAGATCAGTGGACACTCCACCTTTGCGCAAAGAGATGGCAGTGGATGTCCTCCACTCAGCTGGGACAAAGCCAGTATTCAGGCTTTGGCTGAATAGGGTGCCCAATGGTGCTGCATGTTCCTGCCTGAGTTCATGTAGGATGCAGTCTGGGATGTTAGCAGGTTCCCATGGAGGCTGTATTTTTTGCCTTTAAGATAGCGGTGATGACCTGTTCCCTAGATATAAGGGTGAACGGGGCAGGTACTGGGAATATCCTGATCTACTGAGGGGGGACAGAGGGGTGACATTTTCAATGAATCTGTCAGCCAGCAAGTTTGCTATAGCTAAACAAATCTGGGTGCTTCCTTTAAGGTTGCAGACATATGTGAAGAAGGAGTTATGATTGTCTGTAGTAGATGTCACCAATTTTGACAAGAGGTTTGCTTTGGAGGATTTCAGTAGTGCTTGTATTTGCTTGTTCAGGCTAAGGAGACATTGTTTCCAGTTGGGCACCTGCTCCTTCTTGGTCTTAGAGAGCAATGTTTTCCTCTTGTTACAGAGTTTATTTATTACAGATGCCCACCAGACAGGTTTACTTATACTTGCAGAGGATGATGTAGTCCTGTCAGGTATTCCTGATTCCATGAATCTATTTAAATGCTAGTATAGTGCTTTGGTTAGTTTTGTATATTGGTGCAGTTCCTATGGGGGGGGCTGTAAAGGTGTTTATAACATCCCTCAGGAGGATGTAATCAACTTTGGAGAAGTCATTATGTTTTACCCTAGCTAGATAGGTATTGTGGGAGATGGTGACTTCAAAAGTGACTGCTTTATGGTCGGATCTTACCAGGGAGGATGATACTGTAGGATGCTGCAGTGGTTACTCATGTTGTTTAACACCAAGTCCAAGAAATTTTCATCTCTTGTAGGGGTATCAACTAGCTATTCCAAGGTGTTTGCATTGACAGAATCGATGAATCTCTGGGCATTTGCATTCTGGCATGAGCAGTTCTTCCACTCTATGTTTGGGTACTTAAAGTCACCCAAGATCAGGGTAAAGGGTTGAATCATGATAGAGTTGAACAGGTCCATATAGGTGCAATGGGCATCTTGAGTCAGATTTAGGGCTGGTAGCTAGCTATGATTTGAATAGGGGTCTTGTCAATGGTTAACTGCATCTGGAGTGTCTCCTGTGTGTCATACTGTTTGACAAGCCTGGAGGTGTGTGTGTCTTTGATATCTATATTGAAACTCCACCTCCTTTGCCTTTACTGCCCACAGTTTGGGGTCTGAGTGTATAATAGGATGAGTATCCAGGTAAGGCTGGGGTGCTCTCCACAGCTTTGAACCAGGTTTCTGTGACTTTACAGATGTCAGCATGTTCCAGGGTTAAGAATGCTTGTAATGAGTGCAGTTTCATGTTTAGACTCCTAGCATTTAGCAGCATGACCTTTAATTTGTGTTTTGTTGACATTTTTATGTTGGTAGTTTTAACCTCATCACTTTTCCTAAAAAAGGCACTATGGGTGAGGCAAGAACTTTTGCCAGAAGCCTGAAGCCCAGGTGAGACAGATGCAGGCCATCTCTGGCAAAGCATCATGGTCTGTCAATCATATCTTCCCAGGCTGTCAGGTACTGGATCCCCCTGGAATGACACCAGAAACTAATCCAATTGTTAAAGTCAGTCATTTCCTGTTTGTATTCAGGCATCATTCTCGGTGACAGCAGAATGCTTCTTAAGGCTAGGGACATACCTGCCTGGGACACATAATCAGCGAGCTCAATCATGTCTCTCTTCATATAGTCCAGGGAGGTATGTCTCAAGTCAGTCACGCCAACATGGACTATGACAGAGTCATAACAGTACCTGTTGTTGAGAAACTTCAGTGTGTATGCGATATGGTGGATTTTGGCACCTGACATACAACTAACCATGACTTTCTCCTTATCCAGCCTGGTGAGAGGCACATCTGTGTGTTCTCACAATGGAGTTTCCTATGACTAATATGTTGGGTTTATGGTGAAGCCTTAGTGGCTATGAGACACAGGTATGTGCACTATGCATGGTATGTGGTGTGGAGGGCTGTGGAGATCACGTGTGTTTTTGCCTCGGAGAGCTCCTTTGTTTGAGTATGTTTATGTTGAGAACCTCCGCATATGTGGGTGTGTACTGTGTAGGTGTGGGTGGCATTTGAGGTGTAGTGATTGTGTTGATAACCTTTTTAGTGCCAGATATTCTGGCTTGAGAGGAAGACTGCATGTACTCTAGGTTCCTAATTTAATTGCATCTCTCACAAATTGTGTTCCTATGTGGTGGTAGTAAATGTGTCCCATGCACATGACACAGTTGCTAAACCATGTCAGGATGCCCATATCACTCTGACTGGAAGGATAAACTGTAGGTCATTGTCCATCCATATTTGTCAGAATCTGAGGGAGAAAGGCCAGGGAGTCCAAAGTTGTGGGCCTAAAGCCCAAGTGCTCAAACCAAAAGTAAGAGACTTAGAATAACACTTACAATTTAGACAGGCTATAAACAAGCAGTAGTAAATGCAACAGAACAGATGCAGTTGAACACTTTAGAAAACAAGCAGCAAGTAGCAAGAGAAAGCAAGATGAGGAGGAAAACACAAGATGTATTGCCACTAGGTTGTTGATAGCCACATACAGTACATACTGCATTGATAGATGGCAGGGTATGATGTGGGAGTCAGCAGAAGATAGTGTTGGCCAATTTGGATGTGCAGAGTGTGTACATAGTGGAGAGCAGTGTATGTGGTCCTGTGATGTGGTACCCTCTTCTTGTCTTCCAGAACCAATGGACAGATGGAGGCACCCATCTTTTTCTGCCAAAAATGATGTGATCCTGAATGGCATCAGACTGCATCACAACATACTGCTTTCCAGGAGTCGCTAGAGTCGCAACCAAATTACTGCACTATGGACTTACCTCATCACATTAGTAAACCAAGTAAGACTACAGGAAGAAGCTATGAGTAGATCCAACAGTGGATGACCAACATGATAAATGAGGCACGGCAAAGGGCTGCTGCTGTGGCCAGGGACCCTACTGCCATCAGTGGAGGGCCTGCAGCAAAACAATCACTCTCAGCCACAGAGGAGTTCCAGGCAAACCTGTGATCAGCCACCAGCTGCCAAGCATCCATCACCCCATAGGTTATGGAGGTGGGTGGCACAGCTTCCTCAGCAGAGGAGCTTCCAGTTAAGCCTCCTGTGCTCATTACTGTAATACTGAACAGTCATTGTGACAGAATCTGCATACCAGTACATGGATGTCAGGTCAATCTGCACTTGGGGGGGTTGTTTGTAACACACACTCGTGCACACATATTCAGAATGTCAGCAATGTTGGCAGTAGCACAGTTTTTACTGTACATGTTGAAATATGCAGATATTATCCTGTAACAATGCCACATTTGTGTTTACTGACAATACCAATCCCTCACATTTCCACAGGTACATCAGGTATGGCTGGAGTCCAACATCCTGTGGCCGGTGAGTGTGAAACTATTTTTGTATGGCTTATGTGTATATATATATATATATATATATATATATATATATATATATATACTAAGAATGTTAAGGTCTGCCAGATTGCTGCA
>NC_056744.1:671800145-671842645 GCF_019279795.1 Protopterus annectens
TTGTTTAGGAGGTCCCTGGGGATTGTGTGGTCTGCTGCTATAACCTTGTAAACATACTGTTACTGCAGTTGTATGGGAACATGGCTGTGTTGGGGGTAGTGGACTCTAGCATTGACAATCATGCATCTGCCTTATGACTCCACTGTTTGGCAATTCCCTCACATAGTGCAGTGAGTTTTGCTGCCTTGTGGACTACTGCATATTTTGGGGCAGCCAGTATTGGACAAAGTTTCTGTTGTCCCGCATAGCTGTTAGTTAACATCAGACAGACATACACTTTGACCCCTACATATTGAGGACATAGAATATGTCACCAGGTTGTTTAGGAGATCCCTGGGGATTGTGTGGTCTGCTGCTATAACCTTGTAAACATACTGTTACTGCAGTTGTATGGTAACATGGCTGTGTTGGGGGTAGTGGACTCTAGCATTGACATTCATGCATCTGCCTTATGACTCCACTGTTTGGCAATTCCCTCACATAGTGCAGTGAGTTTTGCTGCCTTGTGGACTACTGCATATTTTGGGGCAGCCAGTATTGGACAAAGTTTCTGTTGTCCCGCATAGCTGTTAGTTCTCTGAAGGTAGCCCAGTTGCCCACTCTTTTCCCTTGCATACATACAGTAGGTTCATGCATATGCTACCATAGTCTAGTACCCCATACACTTGTTGTAAAGAAGATTGACATACCTTGTGCTTGCAGCAGTTCAGATAACAGCGCTTAAGAGCTGACTCTTTCAGATGCATGCAGTATACAGCCAATACATGGTAAGGTAAAGGTTGTGTGGTGTGGCTGGCATCCTTTTTACTATATATGTGAGTTGGAGTGAGATGTCAGTCCCTAGTACCCTAGGTTGTCAGTGCATGTGCTATGTTTTGCCTCTGCCAAGGCCAGGGCATACTGGGTACACCTATGTCTGCCTACAGGGACAGGCTCAGGGGGTTCCTCCTCCATGTTCCCCTGTGGCTGTGGGGACCTTGACACTGGTGGGGGCCTGGTGGGGGCCTTTGTGTCCCTTACCTGTTCTGTTCCTGCTGCAGCTGTTTCTGCAGGATCATATTGTGTAGCATGGCACATACTGCAAACATCTGTGCACATGTGACTGGAGAGTACAGCAGGGCTCCACCAGATAAATCGAGGAAGAGGAACCGTGACTTCAGCAGCCCAAACACATGCTCTACAATGTTCCTAGTTTGAGCATGTGTCTCATTATGGTGTTCTTCGGTAGGTGTGTGTGCATTTCTGATGGGTGTCATCATCCACGGTTCCAGTACATAGCCAGCATCCCCTAGTAGATGGCCAAACAGGATGTCTCCCCTGGCAAATGTCTGGTACAGCTGTGATGCATGCTAGATATGGGAGTCAAGATAACTGCTAGGGCTGCTGGCACACACACTCATGATAATACTGTTGGCATTGCATATGACCTGGCAGTTGATGCAGTGATATCCCTTGCATTTGACATAGACTCCTCCCTCCTCACCAGGCAGTGCTTTGATGTACACATGAGTACAGTCTATGGCACCTAGTACTTCAGAGTAGTGTGCTACATGGTGGAAGAGATGCATACTGCTGGCCCTCTCCTCAGGGGTGAGGGGTAAATAAATGTGCTCACTGGCATGTGTTTGCATGGCAACCAGGAACTGGTGAAGTACCCTGGATCTGGATGTCTGTGAGACCCTCATCATGTCTGCAGTTGGTCTTTGCAAAGTACCTGTAGCTAGTATTCTAAGGGCTACACATACCTTTGTTTCCACTGGGATGCGTTCCCCTCTGTTGGCTCTGGGTCTGTGTTGAAGACGGCAAAGCTCAGTGACTTCCTGTAGTATGTCCCTGTCCACCCTGTAGTGCTCGACAATCTCCAGCTCATGTAGCTCCTGGAAGGTTATCTTGGGCCTGAACACTCTTCTCCTTCTCAGTCTAGGCCTATTGTCAGCATCAGCATCAACTCTGACCTCAGCCTCTAGCACATACAGATGTACAGAGCAGCAGCAGCCCCTAGCATTCTGTCATTTAAAAATCCCAAGTCTGCACTCCAATGGTGCAGAATATGTAGGAAAAAATCATATTGTAAGGTGTATGCATACTATATACTGGTGTGCTGCAGATGCAGCCTGTGTGGTTGGCTAACTATGATGCATTCCACCTGCCAGGCATATCATTAAGGGGTTTGAATGGCCCAGTGTCTGTGGAACAGGGCTTATCAGTAATTTATATGTGATTGGCTTTCCTAGGCTATTTCCTATTGTTTTAATGTTTTCCCTGCTAAGCACTGCAGCATGGTGTGCAAACCCATAGCTCTGGTGTAAACAGTGCTGAGCAGTCTGGACACACCTCCATGCATGGGCATTCTCAGCATAGCTTAAACCGGCTAAAATATGCACCCTGCAGCTAAACAAAGCTTAGTAGCACAAGACACCCTCCCCTGCTTAGCTGAGCTGAGTGGCACGCAAAAGGGAACCTCCAAGCACCAATCTGCTTAAACATCTACCTGTTCTACTAACACCAACACAGTTCTGAGGCTGCACAGGTTTTATCTCGGGACACAGTGACCCATTTTTGCTATTCAGTAAGCCCAGCTCATTTGCATACAGATCCTTGCATATACCCCGGATACTTCCCTATTCCAGGGCCTGCCTCCTTAGCAACCACTGAAACCTACCATTGGACATACTGCATGCAAGGCACTATAATGCATTATTTTTACAGATGTCTTATATTTAGTTTTTCAGCATTTTAATATTTTTTTTTTGCATACAGCATGTTTGCCCATTGCTGAGCACTGCGCAAACGTAATATATGTATTTTAAAAAATATTATTATTTTATGTTAATTTGCATTAGTTTTTGGACTCACAGGGCATAGTTTTTGGATATATCACTGCCTAAATTGACATTTCCAACCTTTTAATTGGGTTTTTACAGCCCCTGTTCAATTTTTACATTTCTGTACACGGTTATTTTCTATGTACACTTCTGATGCCAACACAGCTTCTGCATGGATACATTTCTGCTTATTGGATCACAAATCACCCTCATGTGCATGCATTTCACCTGCTTTTGAGGTGATTTGCATGCCACAGATACTTCCATGTCCACATGGTCATGCATGCTCCTCTGCTCTGTTTACTGGATCGCACGGCTACCGGTTTCCATGTTGAGACCATGGCACTCTGCCTACATGGAAAATCACTCTGTATAGGCTTTATTGAATTCTTCCAAATTGTGTTAATGTTAAGCAACTACAGCTACATTCATTTTGTGCTTATTGATGAGTATGACTGAGAGGCTTCACAAATGTCATGTTACAAGTATGCAAGGCGCTGATTTTGGGAGCTCTTGTTTGCAAACAAGGACGTGGAAGAATACTTCATTGTGGCTGTAGAGTAGTTGAGATATGTATTCCAAATGTATAGTTTACATTGATATTATGTAGAAAGGTAGTAAATTGAAGGATGTGAAACAATTTGTGCTTTACAAAGAATGGGGAGTTCTGTGCATGATAGGAAGGAAAAGGTGATGCAAAAGCAGAACGACTGTGGGGAGCTGGAGAGTGGGAATTTTGACTTACAGTTAAAACTATGACATTTGCAGTATACATCTCAATGAATTGTAATGCCTGGTCATGTAGTTGATGGTATCCTGTGTGGTGAGAAGATACAGAATTCACATTGCTTTTTCTTTGCAATTTGATAACATTGTAGTAGCATTTAACCTGGGTAGAAGCAGAGATATACTACTGCAGGGCAGTAGAACTTGAGAACTGTCTTGGAGAGTTGATGAGGACTTTTTCAAATCTCTTTAAAACAAATAGCATTGAGAGTTACAGTTCTCTTGTTTACGAAGATTCTTGTTGATTGTGTGGGCGAAACATGATGCGTGAATCTGGTGCTGGGTTTTAGGCCTCTTATCAGAGCCCATCACAACATTGACATGGCTAGAATTAAAGAAATATCACTACAGAATTCAGCTTTTCCCATATAAGATGACTTTGCAGATTATACAAGAACATCCTTACCTGATAATGCAGTGTTACAGGCAAATGTTACACTTATCAGGAAAAAAAATATTCACGTATGTTGATCTGATATGAACTAAAACTGAATCTATGAATAGCTTCCACAACTTATTTAATTCAATTGTTTCTTATAAGAATTTTCTGTGCATGAAAAAGCTAGAAGCAGTGCAAGTGTATAGCTATGTGTGATGCTGTATTTATATATGGAAGAAGAAAGAAGAGAGTAAAAAAAAACTGTCTTGGCTTTTCCCGGTTAGAGGTCGCCACAGCGGAACCCCAGTCCGCTAATGATTGGCAGTGAATTTTTACAGTGTCGAGTTGCCAGCCCGGCACCTAACTTTCAAAGAAGGCACACACACACATGCTAGCACCTACCTGCATGTCTTTAAATTCATTCGACTGCGGGGAGGACATGCAGACTCCACACAGAAGGTGCTCTAGCTGATTAAATGCATGACAAGACCTTACTACTGCTGAGATCCTGATGCAGAAATGTGACTGGGTATAGATTAACACAAATATAAAATTGTTTTGGATTTCAAAACTAACACATATACATCAGCACTGAATCAAAACAGATAATTTAAATGTGATAAAAAGGTAAAAGTTGAAGTGAAGTTAAAGCAGTTCTGGAAAAGATATGTGTCAAATTGCATTTAGTAATGTTTTATGGCAGTATTAAGAGTTTGTTTCTATGTCTAATTATATGTCTGTTTACTTAGTCATCACTTGTATGTTATGTATGTCAAAGCAGTAAATTGTGTGCCAGATCTTCAAAACACAAAGACATGCCCCGGGATTCAGAAAGCCTAAATTTCCATGCAGAAACAGTGTAGGAGCTCCTGCATGGAAAATGGCTGCTGAGCAATTCAGGATAGTGCCATTTTTACGTGCATGAGTGGTCCTACACTGTTCCTGCAAGGAAAACCGGCAACTATGCAAATCACTTCATTTGCTGGTGAAAACTTTGCAAATTAGGTGATTTTGCGATCCACCAAGTTGCACGGACTCTGTATAAGAACAGTGTCAGTGCAGAAATGCATTCGGCTAGTATCCGAATACATTTCTGCATCTGACAAAGCCGAGGTATGACAGCTCAGGTAAAAGCATGCATTATGTTTAATACACATGCCAATGGCCAAATATAAGGCCATTGGCATTAAAAACAGTTTATTTTTTTTTTTTAAATTAAACTTTTTTTTTTGGCCGATCTCGGCTGTTTAAGCTTAGGGCAGAGGCGAGCAAACAGGATTGTGCCGAAAATAAAAAAAAAAATGAGAAATGTCATTTTTAAGTTAATTCTGCAATTTGCCTTTATAGTCAATGGCATGTAGAATGTAAACGTTACCAGGGAGCACTGGTTGTTAAGGGGAAAGGGTCAGTTTTAGAGCCATAACTAATGACCTACTCACTGGGGTATGCAAATGAGGGGAGTTATACTGAATCACAAATTTCCTCAAAGTGTCAGCTTGTACCTAAACGTGTAGGTACAGCAATAGAACAGTACAAGTGTAAGTGCTGGATGATTTCATAAGGGGGTGTGTCATGCTTGTCATAAGCTCATTGGAGCTCTGTGGCCAGTGTTTGCCCTTAGCTAAGCACAGCTAAGAAAGGGTGTGTGTCAGATGTGCATGAACACTATGTACATAGCCTAAATGGGTGTGCGCACCACGCACCGGGTTTAAACATAAAAAAAAAAAAAAAAAAGAGGAAATGGCAGCATTGCTTACATTTGAGCACCTCGGGTCTTAAATAGGGAGGAACTGGAAAGGGAAAACAGCAGTAGGAAGGCAATCAAGGAGAACTAGCATAGCTGGCAGGTGGAACGTATCAGAATCAACCAATTACACATGCAGCAGCCCAGCACACTACTATAAACTATGCAAACACCTTTCAGACTGCTCTTTGGGGAAACAGCAGTACGAAGGCAATCAAGGAGAACTAGCATAGTTGGCAGGTAGAATGTATCAGAATCAGGCAATCACACATGCAGCAGCCCAGCACACTACTGTAAACTATGCAAACACCTTTCAGACTGCTCTTTGGGGAAACAGCAGTTGTACACATGGAGCAGTCTGGCACTAAACTATGCAAACACCTTTCAGACTGCTTTTTCCCACAAACTCTACACCACCAGTGTATACAGATGGGGGATTTTTAACTGTCAAAACTAACTAAAAAAGCTGCTACTTTACTCCATCAATATGTGCTTGAGGCTGAGGGTGGTGAGGAGGAGAATGCTTACAACCAACCCACAGTGAGGAGGAGGAGGAGAAGAGTGTACAGACCCAGGGTAACCTACCAGGGCCTACATCAGCTGGAGATAGTGGAGCACTATAAGGTGGACAGGAACATTCTACAGCAAATCATTAAACTGTGTCAGCCATGCCTCACACACAGAACTAATAGAGGGGAACCCAACCCAGTGGATACCAAGGTATGTCTAGGCTTAAGAATACTAGCCAGAGGTATCTTCCACAGACCAATTTAGGATATCATGGGGTCTCACAGACATCAGCATCCAGGATACTCCACCAGTTCCTTGATGCCATGACACCACATGCCAATGAGCACATTTATTTCCCCTGTACCAGTGAGGCGTTGACCAGAAGTAAACGTCTCTTCCACCATAGAGCAGAATACTCTGAGGTAGTTGGTGCTATAGACTGCACACGCATCCACATCAAAGCACTACCCGGTGAGAGGGGTAAGGTCTACATAAACCCCAAGGGCTTCCCCTCCATCAACTGCCAGGTCGTATGTGATGTCCGGGGCATTATCATGAATGTGTGTGCTGGCAGCCCTGGAAGCTATCACGACTCCCACATCTGGCATTGCTCACAGCTATATCAGGTGTTTGCCAGTGGGGACATCCCATATGGCCATCTAGTGGGGGATGCTGGCTATGCACTGGAGCCGTGGCTGATGACACCCATCAGAAATGCACACAAACCCTAACAAGAACACCATAATGAGGCACACGCACAAACCAGGATCATTATAGAGTGTGTGTTTGGGATGCTCAAGTCATGGTTTCACTACCTTGACATATCCGATGGAGCCTTGCAGTACTCTCCAGCTACATGTACACAAATGTTCATAGTATGTGCCATTCTACACAATATGATCCTGCAGAAACAGCTGTAGCAGGAACAGCATGGGGCAGGGCCACACAGCCCTCCACCCTTGCCAAGGCCAGCACAGGCACAGAGGGACTCGGAGAAGGAACATCCTGAGCCTGCCCCTGTAGGCAGAAGGAGGCATGACCAGTATGCCCAGGCCTTGGCAAAGAGGCAACGCATAGCACACATACTGATACTGTGGGGACCCAGGGACTGATACTTCTCTCTGACTCGCATATACAGTAAAAGGGATGCCAAATATGATACTACCTGCACTTTACCATGTATAGGGAGTGTACTGCTTGCATCCAACATAATCAGCCCTCCAGCACTGTCCTCAGTCCTGACCCAGCAACAAGGTAAGTTACCCTTCCTATGAATTACTGAATGGAGTAATATGTTCTCATAGTTGTATGTATGATATGGATGCAAGCATGCAAGGGAACTGGGTGGCTGAATGGGATAGCAGCAGACAGCTATATGGGACAGCAGAAAATTCACAACAAATACTGGTGTCAACATACTAGGCAGCACTACAGAAGGTGACAATACCCACCACAGTACATGTGATGGCCCAAATAACTGTTGGTGTCAATAGGTCACAAACATGGATATCATTGAGGGTCACATACCCACCCCCAGCATCAATCAGCAGGACAGGTGTAGATGACCATAAAGAAAGGCCGGGATAAGGCCACCAAATGATGGCAATGGTGAACAGCCTTCCACCAGACCTACTCAGACATACTACAACAGGTCTGGCAGTTGCATTTTAGTTCTGAAAGGTAAGAAGTCTGAAACTGAAATTTATGCCATTAAGATCTAACATGTGTACTCTACTGATATGTCTCCTTTCTGCGTGATAGGTCACAATACAATATGAAATGGAAGTCAACAGAGTAACTGGAATATCAGTACAGTCATTGCAAATGTTTAACATCTGCAGGTGTGCAACCCCCCCCCCCCACAATCCCACGTAGAAATGCAGTAACAGATGGCTTGCACCACTCTCAAATTGCCTATAGTCCTCTGGCAAATGCCCATGCCTCAAACATTGTGCCAATGTATGGAATGTCAGGGGGTCCCAACTAACAACCTAACACAGTAAACAAAAAACAATACAAGACCATGTTGACAAATGCCAGTAGCATGCCTCCCCATGTTCTACTGCAAGGACTGTGGTCCTGGCAATAAATACTACTGAGATAAAGGCCCAACTATAGAGATACCTCTGAGATAGTGCTTACATAATGTTAGTACAAGGAGAGAATAACAGAGGGGGTGTAGAAGCATGGATGTCATGAAGTATGTGAAGTCTGAAACTGTAATGTCCACCCATACTACTCCCTGACTACAAACCCATGAATGAATAGCCACAGAACTGGCTGTAAACCACAATGTGAAGGTAAACTGACCAGATATATGAGTCCTGCCTCTGAATAACCTGGGTGTATCTGTACAGCTGAGAGGTATGGCCCTAGCAGGATATTGCCATTCCTGTGCAGTTGAGAAAAGCACAAGAAGGGGATCCCCAGCCAGAATACTAACAAGGTGCGGCACCATTTACACAGAATCAGCAGTTTATTGCCTGTAGCTACCCCTCCACAATGACAGGTGTGTGCCAGAATGTGTAGTCTACATGCCTCAGAATATTGGTCTCAGCTTCCTTCATCCTGCATTTCCCTGGTAAATAAATGTGACCAAAGTGTGATAACTGTGAGTAGTTGATGACATGATACATCACAGTGTAAAACAGTACATATGTCAGAAAATCTATGCTACAACCAAACATCTCACACAAGCAACACAGACAGCAATAGTTACAGTATCCCCTGTATGTTATGCCAATTGTGTCTCCATATTGGCAACCTATCTACAGATATCTTGCAGAAAGAGTTGGCTAGGTGTAGCTGTAGTACACAAAAGCCTGAACTGGAGTCTAACCCTCCCTGGAATTGATGCACAGACTCAGTACAGAAGGTCATACTGGGCATGCTCCTACATTTAGAGAAATGAAGCCCATGTCTCACAACACAGTGGACTACAGATATCGGTTATTTGCAGATGTCTGTGCATACACACCAAATTATACACGATTGATACTTCACACACAGACATTGGATAGGAATACTCACACATATCTAAGGCCAACATAATATAATATGTCAAACATACAAACACAGAGATGTGGGGAAGAGAACAACAGACAGTGACAGAGAGAATCCCATTATGAGACCTTTCCCGCCCAGTACACATCCCAGTGGCCTATATCACATGATGTGCTGGTGTCATTCACTGTAGATATACCTTTGGTTAGCCCTCAACCCTATAGTCTCAGTGGTGCTTGTGATAACTGTGTAACACTACAATCCAAATAAGTATCCATGTAGCAGTTGTAATCTCAGTCCTGTCAAATGTTGTGTGAGTGTGTGTGTGTGTGTGTGTGTGTGTGTGTGTGTGTGTGTGTGTGTGTGTGTGTGTGTGTGTGTGTGTATGTGTGTTTCTAGATAAATGTGGTTGAGGCCATTCCAACACACACTAAACTTCCCTTACCCCTCCTTTAGCATTGTTGCTGATGTCACTCACCTTCAAAGATACACATTGACAGTTCTCCAACATGTAAGCTCTGTGGCATTTGTGATATCTGTAATACTATAGTGTAGCAAACTAGTTAGGAAGGAGTTCTAATCCTGTTTCTGGCAACTGTAAAAATGTGTGTCTGTGTCAGAGAGTGTGTGTCTTTGTAGACACCTGATTTTGTGGTCAGTCACACTTACTACACTTCCCTTACCCCTCCTTTAGCACTGCTGCTGATGTCACTCACCTTCAAAGATACCTTTGGACAGCTCTCTAACATATAAGCTCTGTGATGCATGTGATGACTGCATAATACTGTAGTGTAACAAACTAGTTAAATAGGAGTTCTAATCCTGGTCCTGGCAATTGTGAAAATGTGTGTGTTTGTGTGAGAGAGTGTGTGTATCTTTGTAGACACCTGATGTTGTGGTCATTCATACTTTTTACACTTCCCTTACCCCTCCTTTAGCACTGCTGCTGGTGTCACTCACCTTCAAAGATACCTTTGGATAGTTATTTAACATATAAGCTCCATGATGCATGCGATAACTGCATAATACTATACTGTAGCAAACTAGTTAGGTGGGAGTTCTAATCCTGGTCCTGGCAACTGTGAAAATGTGTGTATTTGTGTGAGAGAGTGTGTGTATCTTTGTAGACACCCAATTTTGTGGTCATTCACACTTACTACACTTCCCTTACCCCTCCTTTAGCACTGCTGCTGGTGTCACTCACCTTCAAAGATACCTTTGGACAGCTCCCTAACATATAAGCTCCATGCCGTGTGTGATAACTGCATAACACTGTAGTAGCAATACATAGCTAGGTAGGGGTTCAAAACTCATTACTGGCAAGTGTGTGTGTCTGTCATCAGTATCCTGTGTGGGTGTCGGTGTGATTGTTATTATCCATTGGAGTGGGTTTTGCTAAATTATTATATTGAGGACCTAGTATATGTCCCAATGTCCACATTATAAGGCCAACAGTTGTCAAACACAGTAGAGGTTGGTGTACATGATCCACAGCCTTAAATGTCTACTGCCATGTGGAATGACTATGTGACAGTATGGATTAGTGAACAGTATAAGGCAACCCTTCTAATACATAGAGACTACTCTCTATCCACGGATCATACTCAAACACACTTGGCTAGGCAGCAAGCACTATATTGGTAGTTCTCATGAAAACTGCCTCACAGATAGTACCCATGGTGTGATTGCAGTGGACTACATGCCTGTTGATCATAACAGTGCCACTGACATCAGAAAGTACTTTGATATCTTACATCTTCTAACTGAGTGTGTGCAAGTAAAAGGACATGACATCCTGTTCCATGCCCTCAGTAGCCCAATCAATGTGTACAGAGGCTCTTTTGCCATGTTCCCCACTGGACACCTGCAATGACTGTAGAGTCTGCAAACATACCCCACAGAGAGAATATCATGCCTTATACACATGCCCTGTATGGACAGATGCCAATAACTCCAACGAATCCCCGTATCATACTGTCTATGTAGGTGCAATCACTACCTCAGTTACGTAGCCAGGTCCCAACAAACGAGGTCAGGAATGCTACTTCTGAAGATACCAAACTGTCCACACAACATGCCTCAGAGACGTCAAGCATACTTCCACACTTCAAACATGCACATGGGACATGCAGAACCCAGACACTGTCCATGTTATGGAATACAACTCACATACATGTGAAGCAGTGTACATCACTGGCCACCCACAATGGAAATCTGGATGACTGGATGGGGAATGCAATGCCCACCCTGGGGATCACTCCAGTGACTATACTCCTGAGCCACACTGGGGACTATATTCATGTTGCCTGATGCCAAGTTAATCTCTTGAGGTAGCCTTGTAGAGCCTTTAAGCCCATTCACTTATTACACACCTATGAAGCAATGAACATATGGATCTCAATACTGGCAAATGTGTGTGAGTGTGTGTGTGTGTGTGTGTGTGTGTGTGTGTGTGTGTGTGTGTGTGTGTGTGTGTGTGTGTGTGTGTGTGTGTGTGTGAATAGTAATCTCAGTGTGTTTGGTTGATGGATATCCCCATTGGCTGTGATTATTAGCAATTGGAGGTGTGTCCAAACCACAACATGTACCATTCTACATTCTGCAACAGATGCTGTAAATCAACATATGTCTATGTACAACCCTCAGCCCTATAATCTGTAAAGCATATGCAATCACTGTGTTAAAGACCTGGGATTTCTGTGCACATACTGAACCCTGCCTATGACATGGTGGATGTGATACCACACTGCCATACCCCATGGTCTTGCTGCAGGGTCACATCCTGGTGACACAGAGATGTCTAGAACGGAAATGGGATACAGCATGTGAGAACACATTCACTCAGCACTTCACTTGTAGGGGGAGAGAGGGATAAAGCTGTCACTGAATGTGTTGCCATGACTGTTGCCAATTTCTGTTGTCTCCGGACAAGTATTAGCATTGTGCAGTAACTCTCAGCACTTGTGTTTAATGTTGTGGAGGTTGTTGATGTAGCTATCAAAGGCTGTTGTGACTGTTATCAGTGTCTGCTGCATCTGTGCTGTCACAGATACCTATAGGGGATTCCATTAGGGATCCAAAGTTGTGTTTGAGGCTAATAAGGGAGTTCAACAGTCATGGGACACCATCTTTCTCTGCAACAGTGCTAACCTTCTGATGTACACTTTAGTAATGGCAGGGGACCATCACATTGTCTCCCAGTGTTTGGAGGACAGTGTCTGGGTTCTGTTGGCTCTTTTTAGTACCATGCATTCATGTACCTATTTGTACAGTGCCTATGTGTATGATTCCACAGTCATGCAGCTATTTCCTATTGTCATGGGTGCAGTGAAGACATCCACTCCTGTTTTCATGGCTGCAAAGCCAGCTTTGGAGAGGTTTTGCAAGGTGGTTACCTTTGTGGGGGGTGTGGCTGACATGTTGAGTTCCATGTTGATTAAAGCTTGTGTGAATCTCACTATGCAGGGACTGACATTTGCGGATGAGCAACAGTCCCATATTTAAGTAGTCAACACAGGTCAAGGTTGTTGCATCCTCCACCATGGGTCAGAATGAGCTGGTGCAGGGCAATAGAAATTAATCCCAGAAGTGTTGGGCCAATATACTGGTGCTTGGCCACATTCCCCAGGTGATGGAGGGTTAGTTGAAGACTCATACTATGTCAGTGTTGCATTGGGCTATCATAGATGGCAGGGTGTTGAGGAATGTGCATTGACAGTCTACTGACATAGATGTGGACCCATAGCAGGCTATTGTCTGGATTGCACTATTACCCCATGGCAGTTGTACCTCCAAGTATCTCCAATGCATTATGATGGCATACTAGTCTGGAGGTGTTTCTAGCCATAATGAATATGGAGAAAACACCACCTGTGGAGGTGTAGTGTGGTCCATGTTTGGGGGCTGACAGCTGTGGAATGTGTCATAGCCTGATACTGTATGTCTGCTGTCTGCTGCTGCTGTAAAACACTTCTCCATTACAGCAGACATGTGTCCTCCACTCCAATGACTGCTATGAATTACTGCATCCTGACAGATGTCTACTGTTGGGCAGCATGACCCTCAGATTGCATGCATGTGTAGCTGTTATGGTGGTAATAACATTACAAACACTGCCTAATAAGGCATCATATGGGGTGGCAAGACACTTAGCCCGTACCTGGAAACCCAGTGGTGACAGATGTAGGACATCTGTGGCAAGTCATTGGGTTCTGTCAATCATGTCATCCTAGGCGGAGAGGTACTGGATCCCCTCAGAATGACACATAACACGTAATCCAATGTTGAAGTCAATCATCTGTTGATAGTACCGCAGAATCATTCTGGGTGACAGCAGTACACTGCCCAGGGCTACTGTCACACCTGCCTGGACCACATAATCAGAAAGTTCATCCATGTCTCCTGTCATGTAGTTCAGGGAGGTGTGTCCCAAGTCATGCACACCCACATGAATACAGAGTGATACTCATAGTTGTTGTGGAGTGCCATGACTGGCTGTGTCATGTATTGGATGCTGGCATGTGATAGATATTTGTCTGTTACCTGCTCCATATTAAACTTAGTGAGTGGGATATGTGTGTGCCTCAGTATTGAGTTGCCCATGATCACTGTATTGTGCAAGGTGGTTAGCCTTAGGATTTTAGGTTGAGGGGCACACTGTGTAGGTTAAATATGTTTCCCTCGGCATGTTCCAAGTCACAGTGTCTGAGTGGGTGTCTGTCTTGCTGGTCTGTGCTGTTTGGGTAAATGTCCATTGAGTGTCTCTGGGAAGATGGGTGTGTGGCTTTTCACTGTATGTCATGGCTGTCAGAGTGGATGTAATTGTGAATTATGTGTTTCACATGGTGTGGTGCAGGTGTTGATCATATCCTCATGTCCTGCTAGTCCAGTCTTTGCTGGAGAGTGCATATGTCTACATTGGATGATATATGGATAACCCTAGCAGGTCTGAGTGCTTAGAGTTTAGAGGGTAGGGTTGTCTGTGTACATGAGGCAGTTACAACAGTGCCTCAGAATGGACAAGTGCTACAGGGTAATGGGTGAAAGCACAGATAACCACCCTACAAACATGCCAGGAGGGGTGGACATAACTAGTAAGTATTGGGGCTACATCTGTGATGAACAAGTACTGCTGATGGCAAAAATGTGTACCACATCTTGATGCAACAACCTGGTGAAGTGCCAAACCATAATGCTAGTTGAAGTGCAAGACAGGAAGAACTAGTATGATGTACGGGTGGAACAGAAGACAGACTGTCTGTCACCTGTAATACTTTACCACAGCTGTGCAGTTGCCAGCAGCTTTGGCCATGTGAAAGTTCAGTAAGCTCTGTAGCACATGCAGCAACTGTGTAACCCTATAGTAGACATACCTAGATAGGCAGGAGTTTTAATCCCAATACTGGCAAGTGTGTGTGTGTGTGTGTGTGTGTGTGTGTGTGTGTGTGTGTGTGTGTGTGTGTGTGTGTGTGTGTGTGTGTATGTGTGAATCATGTGCTGTCTGGCTTATACCATTTTTGACCTGTGTACTACCCTTTACACTTCCCTTCACTCCAATTTAGTAGTCCTGTTGATGTCATCCACCTGAGATGTACCTTTAGAAGAGGTATAGAAGCTCTGTGTTGCATCTAATAACTGCATAGCACTATAGTAGGAATACCTAGATAGGCAGGAGTTCTAATCCTAATGCTGGCAACTGCTTGCATGTGTGTGAGGCTCATATCTTGTGTGGTTTATACCATTTTGATGTGTATATCATACATGGTTGGGGATCACCTCTCACTGCCATTACTTTATATAGTGCGGTAACAGCATCTGCCCCACATGCAGCAGGTTAAACCATTGTACAGTCCTCTGTACAGATGTATCTGGCATATCCATATGTTTGCAACCTACACATGGTTGGATGTGGTCTGTCTGCCTTAACAATGCCCATGTATGTGATATTATAGCCAAATAGGCCACAGTGAGTATACTGACACATATGGCAGCAAAAGGTATCATACCTGACTGAAACATCATGCTGATACGACATCTGCCACCCTCACAGGTGTCCACCCTTGTAGGTGCGATACATGAGTCCAGATGCATGGTTTTACAGGTGAACTGTTCCTGTTATGGGTCACATTAAGGCTGGAAGAGGTGTGGACTGTCATATTGTGGTCCTAATTAGTATGTAACAGGAACACCTTGCATCTTAAGAGGGGTGTGTGCAAAATTTATATACACTGTATAGCACTAATAAGTCATGCATGACACTACCTTAGGCTGTTTGTCGAGCCTATTTTGCTGGCCTCTGTCCAGACATCTTGGCACTGACAAGTTCTTAGGTATGCTACAGGAATGTTGAATTCACATCAGATAGGCCCCATTGGTACCAGCATTTAACTGTTAATTATGTTAACTGTTACTTAATTGATACAATTAACCCTAGCACAAGTGAACATGCACAACAAGCAATATAGCTATTGCATAAATCCATATTGTTTTACTGATGGTTGTGTGCATGGTAAATTGCATGCGCTTCACTTGCCTGGGGTATTTCCAGGCAACAACAGAATAATGTCATACTCACCAGCTTCAGGCTGCTGTCCCATATGCAGACCAGATGGTCCTAGGTAGTTGTGAGAGGGAGTTAGTGTCAGCAGACTCACATGTGGCCTTGGTACAGGATGGATGTAAGCATGTCTGCATATCTACAGTACTAACCGTAATAATACACAATGTCCTATCCTCACCATAGATATGCACCTCTGTGCATTAGAAAACCCCATCCACAACTGCAATTGGACCTGACACATGAATGTAGATACAATACAGATACATGTATGTCTGATACATTATTGTACTAATCTCCACTGGGCCCTTACCTTTATGCACCTTGTCCAGTGTGTGTGTGCAACCCACCTCCACAATGCTTCCCTCAGTGTCATGACTTATGCGTGGGGCATGTGCCATAGGTTTGGTGAGGAGATCCCCAGTGGGTGTCAGTGGGGGCTGTATGGCTGGGTCCCCACCTGTGGCTAGCCAGTCCCTCGTTACAGCAGATGCCCATTGACAGTCATGGTGGATGAGGTGAGTGGCCTGATGCTGCACATGCTCATAAGTTCTGCTGTGCTGGCTGGCATCATTTACCCTGTGGACCCTGTGTGATGTTTACATCATGCACAAAGGCCACTGTGATGTATATGACTGTTGTCAGAACCCTGGACATTACCTCAATGCCAGGAGATGTGCCGCCATTACCTTTGTGAACAACATGGTTCACATGAAGTAATACATTGCTGGTAGTCCACTGAACAGCAATGTTGTTATAACATAATGGGGAACATGGGTTGACATTGAGCTGTCTGTTGACCACAACAGTGACAGCGACATCAGAAAGTACTTCAATGTGTTATATCACCTGACTAAGCCTGTGTTATCCATCAAGTAAAAGGACATGGTCACCCTGTACCCCCCCTCAGTATCCCAATCAATATGTACAGTGGCCCTTTTGTGATGTACACCACTGGACACCTGCAACAACTGTAGAGGCCACAAATGTACCCTATAAAGATAAGACCAGGCCTAACACACATGCCCTGTATGGACAGACTCCTATGACTCCAATGAATCACTGTATCATACTGTCTATGTAGGTGCAACCACTGCCTGAGTTACACAACCATGTCTCACCAAAATGGGTCAGGAATGCTACATCTGAAGATCTAAATCTGTCCACAGAACATGCCCCAGATACCTCAAGCATACATCCACACTCCAAAGGGCATGCTTGTGGGATAGGTTCACAACCCAGACACTGTCCATAGTATGGAATATAAATCACATACATCTGAAGTAATGCACATCACTGGCCATCCACAGTACACATCTGGATGAGTGGATGGGGAATACAATAGCCATCCCTGGGACTCAATCCAGTGAGTATACTCATTAGCCACACTGGGGACTATTTTCATATGGCCTGATGCCAGGGTATTTCCTTGGCCTAGCCTTGTAGAGCCTTCATGGCCATTCACCTACTACACACCTATGAAGCTATGAACCAATGGATCTCAGTACTGAAAAATGTGTGTGTGTGTGTGTGTCTGTGTGTGTTGTGTGTGTGTGTGTGTGTGTGTGTGTGTGTGTGTGTGTGTGTGTGTGTGTGTGTGTGTGTGTGTGTGTGTGTGCGTGTGTGTGTGTGTGTGTGTGTGTGTGTGTGTGTGTGTGTGTGTGTGTGTGTGTGTGTGTGTGTGTGTATAGTAATCTGAGTGTTTTTGTTTGATGAATACCCCCTGGGAGTGTGGTTATTAGCAAACGGAGGTGTGTCCAAACCAACACACTTACCATTCTCCACTCTGAAACAGATGTCAATCACCATAAACCTATATACAACCCTCAGCCCTATAATCTGTGAGGCAAATGCAATCACTGTTGTACAGACCTGTGAAATTCATGCAGATACATATGTACCTTGCCTATGACATGGTTGATGTGTTACCAGACAGCCATACCCCTTGGTCTTGCTGTAGGGCCACATCCTGATGACACACAGAGGCCTAGAACACAAACAGGATACAGCATGTGAGAACACATTCAGTCAGCATTAAGAATACCAATAATGCATCATGGCTTAAACTGTACACACAGTCTGATGTGTGCCCCTTACAAATGCCAGATGACAGCACCCTACACAGCATTACCTATATGCAATTTATTAAGTTCATCCTGTGCATCAGACCCATATTTGCATGTACCTGCATCAATGTATTGGATGTCAGAGATCAGGCACAGGTTTCATCATATGCACAGGATGTTGTGTGGTTTTGCCAGAGCCCTAGGCTGCGCTATTTGGTTGACAGTATGAGTGTGTGTTTGGGGTATGGGAATGGCATGGCCTATGCAGGTGTGGTGCATGTGTGTGTGGAGGTGAGTTTATTGTGATTGTGATATGTGTGTGTGTGTACGTGCACACAGACATACCATGTGGCTGCCCTACACTGATCTTTTCCGGACAGCTGTGGCGTGTACATGGCAGGGTGTACAGTTCACTGCCTCCAGCCATGGACATGGGAACTGGATCTGCCAAGGTTATCATGGGCACCACCACTGACAAGGCCAGAAATGCCAGAGATAGTACTGCTCCCTGATGGTGATGTATGTCTGCTGGATCTGCAACCCTGTTGGGGCCATTCAGGACCACGTGTCCATGGTCTGTCATGTCTTGGTGTTGACATCACACCACCCTCACTAGTGCTGGTGTTACCGAGCATATGGGAGCATGATGGTGCACAGCCGCGTGCACACCCAGATGGTAGTGGTTCTGAGATACCTTCACGTGGTCACTGCCTCCCATCTGCCATGCGTAAAAGCACAGATACTCCACAGTGGAGGAGTGCCACGACCTGACTCCATCGTCTATCTGCGATCTCATTGCCCTCACATATGGCTGCAATGAGTTCGCAAAAATCACCACGGGCACCAGGGAGATGTTCTTCCACCAGCCTGTGAACTTGTCTATTGTTAAGTCCATTACATGCCTGTGCATCCATTATGGACTGAAACATGCACCTGGTTACTGAAGCAGTGGCACTTCCAACATGGGATGGACAGGCAGCCATTCTCCACCGAGCACCCCTGCCTGCCTGTGTGGGACCTTACCAGTACTCTGACTATGGCCAGTGCCTGGGCGCTCACTTGCCATAGTCACCACACTTGCATGTTCTATGGGTTCATATTATAACACTGAATGCTGAAAACAGAGAACGGTGTTACATCGACACATATTCAGCAAATTCTGAAAATGTTGAAACCACAGAACAGCGATTTCTTTCCTAGGGAAAGAAATTGCTGTTCCAACATCCCCCCAAAAAACAAACACTTCCAAACACATACACACATACCCTAACCCTAATTATACCCCCCAAAAACCAGTAAACAACTAAATACACACATGCACGTAACCCAACCATACATCTAACAAAAAAAACCAGTAAACATTTTAAAACATATGCACTTACCTTAACCCGCACTCTAACCCTAAGGCCGGTAACTCTCGCACATTTACATACATAAACAGTTCCAAACACAAACACACTTACCTTAACCCTAATCCAACTCCCCCCAAAAAAACAAAAGTAAACAGCTGAAAACACACATACACATAACTCAACCATACATCTAACGCAAAATAAAACACACTAAACACTTTCATACATATGCACTTACCTTAACCAGCACCCTAACCCTAAGGTCAGTAACTGTTGCACAATCATGCTCGGGAGCTATACTGGACAAGGGACCACACTACACTCCAGAACAGGCAAAGCAACGAGGCGATCACTTCTTTCTCAGGGAAAGAATTTCCTGAACAGCCACTTCGCTGTTTTGCCTGTTCACCCTACTTGTGTCGATGAAAACACATTCAACAAAATGCATTTTAGTCATTCTAATATGAACCCTGTTCTGTACCAGCACCCAGCTGTCCTTTTATTGCGGCCTCTGGTGGTGGGAAATGGGTGGGCATTCTGACTGTGTCCAGGTGTGGGATTGATATAGGTGGGATTCCAAACAATGACACAGCTGCAGCCTCTGACAATCCTACCTGTGCCTCACTATGGGTATCATTATGCTCAGAGTCACCAACAAAGTAATATCACTTATCCAGCGGGAGCAATTGCAGCCACCATGGCCGCCAGTGAGGAAAAAGACAACATATGTACATTACTATCGACACTATAAAGTTTGGTGGCATGCACACACACACACACTCACACACACACACACACACACACACACACACACACACACACACACACACACACACACACGCACACATACCCACACACACTCAGTCACCACACACATGAGGTGTCCCAGAGGCATTCCACAAACCTCATATTAGGCAACAGATGACAGTCATGACACACACACTCAGACCAAAACAGACACACTCTGCACCGGTCCTCAATATCATGCAGTGCATACCTCTCAACTTACTGTAACTACAAATTTACACCACTCTGATATGTGACTGTTTTTATTTGGTGGTGAGCCTTCACCCACAGCACAATGTACCCATGTAAACATTACTGCTGTTCATCTGTATAGCACTATGGCCTAACCTACAGGACATACCTACCAACTGTACAGAGTTTCCAGGAATATCTACGTATGTGGTTCATCTTTCCTGTCTGCTGATCATACCTCCTATGTGTGTTTGATACATTACTAGTTGGACCAGTGGATTGGTGACCCCACTTAATGTCATACTGTGATATGAAGATGGCTTAACCTGCAGTACATATATGTGAAAACAAGGTCGGTTACTGAAACAACTTCCCAAGCTTACAGTGGATATAGTAAGTGTACAAACCCTTTTTAATATGCAATGATTTTGTGACAGATCACATGAGACACAAGTGATATTGCCATAACATTTCCACCATTTCGTATGATATATAACCTGTGCACTCTAATTGAAGAACATACACATCAGGTAGGGTTCACATATTGTAGATGACATAACTACAATACCTGTGTTGCATAGGGGTGCACACCTGTAAACTGATACTTTGGTAAAGCACCTGTTCATCTCATCACAGCATTCAGTACTCTTGGGAAGGTGTGTATCAGCATGGCACATCTTGACATAGCAATGTTTGCACACTCTCCCTTGCAGAACACCTCCAAATCTGTCAGATTGCAAAGCCATCCACTGTGCACAGTGCTCATCAGGTCACCACACAAATTGTGTACCATATTGTATCCATCGTACACACACATATATATATATATATATATATATATATATATATATATATATATATGCGTGTGTGTGTGTGTGTGTGTGTGTGTGTGTGTGTGTGTGTGTATGTATATATAATATATATATATATATATATATATATATATATATATATATATATATATATGTATCAGATTGTAGCCATCCTTTTACCCAGTCGATGTAAGGTGTGGGCCATTGCTGTGTGCAGTGTTGACATACCGCCCCATAAACAGGTATGGCAGACACCAGAAGAATTATAGCCACAAGGAACTGGTGTTTGAAACTGGTCATAATACACTCCAAATCAGCTACAGCCCCAGTTCTAAGTTTTGAACAGCAAACCTATAGCAGGACACTGCCATCAACCTGCTTCACTGTGTGGGTAGAATGCTTCTGCTGTTTTGCAGAGGTTTTATATGGCAAAATAACATGACCAAATTGTGGACAAAGACAGATTAACATTTGTCTCATAACAACTTAACACATTTACACACATGCTTTTGGAAAAGCTGATGTATTGTTGTCCAGACATTACCCAGGACTGGACTGGATGTTGTTTGTTGTGAGGAACAGCTGCCATCTTCCAAACACACCATATAGCCAAGACATGTGAAGACCAAATAATATTGTTGTCACATGTAGTACACAAACAGTACTTGCCAGAGATGTATGTAACTCCTTTGGTCTTGCTGTATGGCATCTGGCAGCCTCCCTGGACATTGTTGGTATTGTATCCTCCACATACATGTAGGGATGTTCACTTCTTCACAATGTCACTATTGCATCATATCCAGAACACCTTTTGATGACTATCTGCACTGTGTTCCATGGCATATGCAATGCTGTGGGTATGTTTCTGTAGACTTCTCCAGGCTGATACTTTTCTAACATGTGATCCCTTTGCAGCATGTTAAGCTGTATGTAAACCATAGATTTTGCTGTAGCTGGCAACTGTGTGTCTATGTTGGGATATCCTTGGTATGTGAGCTTAGTGTTATCTGCAGTTGATCCAAGAGTCCATAATTGATGCCAGGTATGTATCCAATATGAATACTGCTGTGATTTTGTCACATGGTGCTGCACCACAGTATGAGCTTCATCATGTGCACACATATGCATCTAGTTTCTTGGACAATTTCCATGTCGCATACTTGTTACACTAACATATTTGTTTGTCAATTGCATTGTACAAATTATAGGTCACAGGAAAGGTTGGATATATGTTTGGTCTTCTGTATTGTGCTCACATTGTCATATATCATAAATAACTGGTATTCCAACAGGTGTGTACACCTTTCATATGCACTGTATAACAGCAATGTCTACAATATGTCCCTACTCCTGGCCCTTTGCCTCCGCATTTTTCCAATCTTTATGCCGATGTTATGCAATGACAGGTTTTTGCGGTAGGTATGCTACAGATATATGTTATCACATGCAAATAGGCCCCTGTGATATCCACTGTAATATTAGGCAGTGAACCCCACTACAAGTGATCATGCAGATATTGTCAGATGGCTGTGTGTAACACCTTAACATGCCTGGGGTACTAGTGAGCCAAAACAGTAAGCTCTCATACTCACTGGCTTCAGGCTGCTGTACCTCCTGTAGAGTCAAGGGACCTAGGTAGTAGGGAGGGAGAGGTATTGTTAGCTGATTCACAATATGCATTGGTCCACAATTAATGCTACATTTATGTACAGGTACAGTATACACTATGATAGTATGCAATTTGTTGTCCTTTACCATAGATGTGCACTTGTGTGTAGTGGCGTAACTACGTTAGAAGCGCCCTGAGGCAAACTTTTCCTAGGCGCCCCAACATCCCCCCCCCCAGGAACCCAAGCCATCAAGATGACCGAAGCCAAAGAAATCGCATATAGTCACGTTCGCTTGACCTATGACAGTGGCATAAAACACTGAAATCTGGAGACGTGCTATTTCAGCAAAAAGTAAAAAAAAAACAATTATAAAACAGTACATTATATAGATACCAGAATGTGAATTGTACCTCCATTGTTCAATCCTACTCCTAGAATGACTTCTTACGGGCTTTGTTATCAGCAAAACTATCAATGATCTTGTCAGTGTCCACGTCTTCCAGGCGTCGGCTCTCAATCGACAGAATGGCTAAAGAACTAAGTCGAACCTCAGACGTTGTACTACACAAGAATGTCTTTATCAACTTCAACTTCGAAAAACTTCTTTCAGCACTGGCAACTGTCACAGGAAGTGTCAGATACAGCAAACAAGCAGTGATTATATCCAGAAAGCTGGAAGATGATTCTGAATGAGTTATCAAGATGAATTCAGCCAAGTCCTTGATAGATTTCAGCGCTGACAATGTGACACTGAAAGTCATTTTGAGCAGGAGCAGTTGGTCAGACAGCTCATCTGAAATGTCATCCGAGTACTCCGTGATCAGACTCTTTGACATCTTTAGCAGTTCGGCATCATTCGTTTCAGTAATTGTCATAGGATTCAAGCATGTGAAGACTTGGTCAGTATCTTGCAGTGACTTGAATCGTGTTGTTATCTGGACAATGGTGTAGTCGATGATTCTGTTGAACACTTCGACCTTATAGCGCTGTTCTGCTGACTCCAGTCTGCAGTCATTTGAAAGTTCATCGTGAAACTTCTTGACAAGAGAAACCCTCTCTGAACTGTCAAACTCAGATGGCATGCCCCAACTTTGAGCTAACTCCTTGGCCGAGAAGAAAACAGTCTCCCAGTTGTTGCGAAGTTCACTCAGGTCCTTTAGTTGTGATTCCAACAGAACACAAACAGATGTGACATTGGATTGTTGTGACTGTATTTTCTTGGAGATAATTTCTAGTGGTCCCAGAATGCGTGACAGTAAAACAATGTTCATCATTGACGAAAAGCGTTCAAAATATTTCTTCAGCGACGATGCCTCGCCTTTCTCATTACTGTCCTTGCCAGTCAGTGACAACACAGTCAACAGTTTCATCATGTCGACAAACCAGCTGCGAAGAGCTATCAAGGCTTGATTCCGTGATGACCAACGTGTAGGACAAAGTCGCTTTAATGTAATTGAGCAGCAGCTACTATCTTTCTGTAAGCGATTCCATCTGCTAATAGCACTGAGGAATACATACAGCTTTTCCAGCATGTCAAAAAAGTTCCGAATGTCCTTCACATTCTTAACAGCATCATTTATGACTAAATTTAATGCATGAGTACTGCAGTGAACATAACGGGCCTTTGATGCTTTCTGCTTCATTAAAGACTGGACACCCTTGTAAGCACCACTCATGTTGGCGGCTCCGTCATATCCTTGACCGCGAATCTTCTTCAGGTCAGTGACACTTTCAATTTCCTTTGTAATTATGGATGCCAAATCTTGACCCTTCTGGCTTTCAACATCGGTGAACCCCAAGAATGATTCCTGGATATGCAAGCTTACCGGCCTCCCTTCGTCATTCTTTTTGACCGTCACATACCAAAATATTTTGCTCAACTGATCCATCTTTGAGCAATCCACTGTTGTATCCATTATAAGAGATACAAACGGTGCGTCGGCCATTTCGTCTATGATCTGCTGCTTTACCTCTCTTGCCAGAATGTAAATGATTTCATTTTGAATCGACCCGCTCAAGTACTTGGTGGTTCCTTTTGGCTGCTTCAGCAAGTTTTCCAAAACAGGATCGTACTTGGCAATTAAGTGAATGAATTCCAGGAAACATCCTCGTGAGCCGGGCCTGTCATCATCGGTGTAGCTGTCATTTTCACGGTGACCTCGAAATGCGATGTTGCATTTTGACATGGTAATGATCAGATTCACTATGCGATCCAGAATACAGCGCCAGTACTTACGGTCTTGCATAATCTGTTTGTCGGTCAGGACATCGACAGTGACATTGTTCTTCCAATTAGTAAAAATCTGACAAGCTTTTGCGTGGGTCGCTGAATTTTCATGTATCTGTATGGAACACGACAAATTATTCCAGTTACAAGTACCGTCAGTCCATGAATCACCAGTTCTTATCGGTGATGCAAACAGCCAACATGGAATGCAGTAGCACTTGCCACCAGCCATGCTGTAGGACAACCATGTTCTTCTGAAACTCAAGCCAGACTTTGTTTTGCGTGTGTAGAAATGTTCCTGGAAGCTGCGGCCTTTATTAAGACCTTCTGCCTGTTTCGGGAATGGACCAGGCGGCTGCAATGCACCACTCATCACAACAAATCTCTTTTCAAAAGCGCTTAATGTCTTGCTTCCAAAATATGCTCGGTCAGCAGAGGGCGGTAGCAATTCTGTTGATGCACTTGATTCTGGTAGTTGAGCCTCATGTTTAGGAACATTCTGTTCATTCAGGGCATCATCGGATTCAGAGTGAGTACTGGCATTCTTCTGATCGTCCTCTGGCTGCCGAATATCTTTGTTCGTTATCCCTTGTCCTTCTTCCTGCTGTTCCAAAGTCACACTACAAGATGCTTGTGGAGCAATAAAGTATGCGCTCAGTTTTGGTACTTTTTTCAGCAGTTCACTTTCTGCAACCTCTTTCTGTCTCTCTCGCTTTCTACGCTGAGCACCACTAAGCTTTTTCTTGCCACCATCACGGGAATTCATACTCATCCTTCTGTCTGGGACTCTGGATGCAAATCAGTCAGAGCAACATACCACTAGCCAAATCAGCTGCTTTGTGAAAGAAAAATACTGTTACCACCATATGCACAATCTCTGAAGTAGTAAAATCCACATTAAAAAAATCTGTAACTAGAGGCTGCTGCTAGCAAACAACTTTATATGTCATTGTTTCATCTACAAATAAAGTGACTGTTGCCCTTGAAGAATAAATTGCCTTTGTTGCATGCATTAAAACATAAGCTAGTAATACCGCAATAGGGAATGGATAGCAAACTGATAACAGGTTCATAGTTACTAGGTATCTTTGCCAAAAAGGACTGCAGCATCCACCCCCTTTACAACACAGTACAGTATCAGCAATGCATCTACCTACTGTGGGAGTAGAACCCACAGCCTTCAGCATCAAATATAGCCCCCAAACATTCAGTGAATTCAGTTCTCACCACAGCTCTCAACCTCTTAGCAAAAAACACCAGGACAAAGCCAGTAATGGGGGAATATAGCCCTCAAACATATTCAGTGAATTCAGTTCTTACCATAGCTCTCAACCTTAGCAGAAAACCTGGATGAAGCCAATAACAGGGGGAATACAGTCCCAAAGATAGGGATACATTTCAAATATCCATCTTATACACTTAGAAAATTGCTTTTGTGTCACCATGCACTTTCTAAAGAATATGAATTCTGATATTCAAATGAGTGTCATTTTATTTTAACATTTGTTAACCAGGAAAGTCTGACTTTGAACAAAAGCTAATTTTTAGCAGAGGCTCAGGGAGAAACACTCCAGAGTCCAGACACACACACACCTCTCACTCTGAACTAAATCCCACACACACACACCTCTCACTCTGAACTAAATCCCACACACACACCTCTCACTCTGAACTAAATCCCACACACACACCTCTCACTCTGAAATCCCACACACACACCTCTCACTCTGAAATTCCACACACACACCTCTCAATCTGAAATCCTGCACACACACTAGTATAGTTAATAGAAGTGCATCTCATAAGCATGTTATTTCAATATTTTAGTAGCCGTAAACCACAAGCTTCACTAATGAAGTCATATATAAAATAAATGCACTGCGTAACGGTTTGTCATAATGGTTAAGGTTGTCCCTTCAAACACAAGTAAAAAAATTCTGACTTATTTTAACTTCATCTGTTTTTTTATCTAAACGAGTTCTCTAATCAGTTATTTGTCTTGTAAGTGTATATTGTCAAGACTGTTCAACTTCTCATCAAGGATGAAAAAACACAGACTTGTGGACTTTGTTGAGACATGGAAAAAACATGCTGATGAAGTCCAGAAGCCAGTAAATATGCTTTTTTTGAGCAGGCTGGGACAGAAACAACTGTTGAGATTAGATCTATTTCTCTAAATTAAATCACTGCAGAAATTAAACAGTTCCATTTTGGCTGGAAAAAGAAACTGGATGGGTCTCATTTTAATGCACTTTTTCACTAATCTTCCAGAAAGGGGACAAGAAGGTCTGTTTCATATATTGAGGGAGCTTACTTCTCAGATTTCCTAGAAAAGCCTATATTGGTGTCCTGGAAAGGATGCTCCATCTGGTAGCTAAGAAGGAACATTCTAAATTCTGTCTTATGCTTAGCATACATTAACTTGATAATATTCTCCAACCCACCTAAATAGGTCAGTGTACTTCTTTCCCCATATTGATCTCTCTGTCTGTCAGTTCTGTTAACCAGTCCTGTACCTGGAGCCACAAATGTGACTATTAAATAATTACACAGGCTGAAGCTACTGAGTGGAGAAGATCTAGTGCTTGCCAATCCCTAGTCACATAACTTTATAAAGTTAATGTCCAGTAGGCACCAGTAACCTTATAGTTTTCTAACATGATTTATATGCATCTTTGAATTAATTAGAAAGGATTCTCACTGCATCTGAAATAGCAGTATAGGTTCTGCATTTCTAGTTGTGGCTCAAGCATTCAGTATGTAATAGGCGGAGTGTAGCAGACATTTGTAGCAAGCAGCTTAATGCAGTTTTAATTAGAAGAGCCATTTTGTCTGAAAAAAAAAAGTGAAGCCTTTTTGTTTATTATGGTTCTGGAAAGCACGCCCTACCCTCCTTTAGTACAGGGTGTCATATCGGCCCATTCAGCCTAAAGTCAGCCCTCTGTGGTACAATTCTAATACTGAGATTCTTCAGTTCTCTGTCATTACTGAGATGAAATTATGTCCCATTACCCAAGCTTTTGGGACGTTGTCTGTAATCTTTGAACAGAGTGTTAGAACTGTGCGATCCATCTAAAATGAAACTTGGAGGAGTAAGGAGTGTTTCACGCTACTTGATATGGCTTTTTAAGTACTGTAAATGTGATACGTAGACAAAATTCGGAATACCTTTATTTTTATTCTGTTTGTTGGTCCCCTTAACATGAACATTGCGCTTTGTGATACAATTATTTCTTGGACAGGGCCCATGCCATTTTTTTTCTAACAATTGGGTGCATGTATACCACACTCGGCACTCGCCACATGCCAACACACACACCGACCTCTCAATCTGAACTAAGACAGTCACTCACACACACAAATAAATCCCACACACACACACACACCTCTCACTCTGAAATCCCACACACACACCTCTCACTCACTCTGAAATAAATTATAATTAAAAATCCCACACACACACCTCTCACTCTGAAATCCCACACACACACACCTCTCACTCTGAAATCCCATCTTCCACACATTACTCACTGTTAAATCCCATCTTCCATCCTGTCTGTCCATCCGTCTGTCCGTTTTTCAGTTCCCGGACCCGCTCACAAGTTACTTGAGTTGAGTAGTCCTTGACTTAACGACCAAACCGCTTGCTCGCATGTAGTCTTCAACCGTCCATTTTGGTTCCCGCTCGCAAACTTGATGTGCTGCACAGTCACTGCACGCGATGATGTCAGCACGCCCGCGGCCCCCGACTACACTTCTTAAAGACGAAAAAAAAAAAATTTTTTTTAATGAAATGCCCTGCCCAAAGTGCCCCCTGCTGCTTGGCGCCCTGAGGCAATTGCCTCACTTCGCCTCTGGTAGTTACGCCACTGCTTGTGTGCATAACTAAACCCCACCCACTGATTTTATTAATTTATCTATTTTACTGTTTAATTACCATGATAGTCCATTGGTCCAAGAAGAGCCTGCTTTCAATGGAGTCCCATGGAGATAATCTCCATGAACAACAATATAATATGAAGACAATGCTGTTACTGTTATGCAATAATATTGAAGAAATTATGGTATTACATAACATAAAAAATCTACAAATGCAGTGAAAATATGGTTACAAATGTAAAAGGTAAAATTACACACATATATAAGTCAACTAGAATAAGAAAACCCCATTGCTGCATATTTCTGTTGCATTTGTTAGAGTGTGAAATAACACAGGGTTGACATTACAGTTTTACATAAAATCTTAGCTTAGTTAAAGTAGGATGGGTGATGAGAGGGGAAATTGTTGAATCTAAGAAGGGTGAGACAATAACAAAAAAGAAGAAAAAAGTAGAGCAAGAGTACGAGTAAATAAGACAAATGAAGATGGTAGTAGTCAGAGGAGCTCAGTATGATGAAGATAAGATAGAAGTAAAGGAGTGTGAGAAATGGGGAAAACAGGCGCGTAGTGTGATGTGAGCAGGAACATTCCCAGAGGCTTTTGAGATGGGAATGAAGCAAGGTCTTAAAGGTAGAGTGGTTATCTGTAGTACCAATAAGAGGTGGCAGGGATTTCCAGAGGTGAGCTAAGGAAATGGATAGTAGGTGCCTGCCTGGAAGATGAGCAGGCTTGTGCAGTTAATGAAAATCCTGGTTATTGGATCTTAGAAGTCTGTTGGGTATCTGCATTTTGAAGGGGGGTGCAAGGGAGGGGTAGATGGAAGGATTACAGATGAGTTTATGGGCATGAGTAAGTTGAATGTAGGTAAGATGGTTGGTAAGTCCAAGTAAATTTAGTTTGTGTAGGGCATTGTAGTGGTGGTAGTTGGATTTATAGCTGGTAGCAATCTTAGTTATTTTCTCATAACAGGTGGATAGCTTTGTTTTTAGAGAAGACTGAAGGTTGGTAAGAAGTGGGGCACCATAAAGGAGACAATGAATGAGGAAGGTGTTAGATAGCACCATTTTAGTAGTGGGAGTTATATAGCGGTTATGGTGGTAGTATTTTACCCTGACATATGCATCTCAAGACTCTATAGAACACAGTTGTAATGCAATCTCAGTACATTGATGTGCACTTTTGGCTTACCTGGATGCTCCTTGCCTGTTGCCTGGGTGCCACTCACCTCCATGACTGAAAGTTCTTGTGTAAATCTTCTTGTGGGGGCTACCCCAAAGTTGGACAGGAGCTCCGCCACTGCCATAAGAGGGGGCTGTGCAGGTGGCCCCCCACCAGTAGTGGAACAGTCCCTCACTAAAGCAGCAGCCTGTTGCCAGGCACTCTGAATCAGGCCAGTTGCTCTATGACATACCTGACTGCATGTGTTGCCATGGTGGCCCAAGTTGTTCACACTTTGGACAATTTCATCTCACGGTGCAGTCCGCTCCCACTGGTTTTGGTGACCCCAACACAAAAGGATGGTATAGTTCTGCAGGATGGCCTCAGTTATGGCCAAAGTCTCCTGCTCATTGTAGTCTGGCTTCTTTGGTATAACACCTGGAAGACATAAACAGGGAAACACATCACAGGACCTCAGACATTGCACAGACATCTTTACAGAGACAGAACATGACTAATTATCAATAGTGTACACTATATGCAAACACACGAGACAGCACTGTATAAACATGCATTGTACTCCTGGTCCTGCTGTGTCATATTCCCCCCATGAGGTCCAGTACATTTCATTAACCACCATTCACATTTGTGTAGAAGGGTGACAGTGTCTGTGTTCCTTGCAGATGGGCTGTCAAAGCTGCTCAGGCGTGGCTTGCATGCAGTATGTAATGGAGCTGGAAGCATATGTCTGAGTTCATGTAGGATGCAGACTGGAATGTTATCAGTTCCCAAGGGAACTTGCTATTTTTACATTTAAGTGGGCGGTTTGCACCTGATCCATGATGATGAAGGTAGTGGTGCATGTGGTGTGCATATCCACCTATATTGATGTTGAGCCAGGGTGGTGATGCTTGGCCTAAACATGTCTGGAGCAGGTTGGCTGTAGCAATGGTGTGTGTGTGTATGTGCTATAATTGACCTCCATTACAGGGTGGTCTGGGTTGTTCCCTATGAGACTGCAGACATATGTGAAGATGGCCTTCTGGTTGCCCTCGGTGGATGTGTCCCATTTATACTCATAGTCAGCCTTACAGTAATCCAACTGTGACCTACTATGGTCATCCAGACAAAGGATGACATGCTGGCCAGTTGGTGTCTGTTCCTACTGTCCCCTGTACAGCCAATATAGCATCCCATTATGTGCTTTGTGCACTACTGCTGTCCAGCAAATGGATTTACTGTACTTTGGTTGAGACAGGTTGTACAAGTTAGGTATTGTACAGCTATGTGGGTGGTCATATCAATGTTTGTAGTAGGCTTGGACACAAGGTCATAGCACAGTTGGACACCTCTCTGTTTCCTACATGATACTCCTGCTTATGAAAGTACCCATGTCTGTGTCAGGGCAATGCAACAACCATTAGCTGTGGAAGTGTGACTCTGTTGGATGCACGCACATTAACATTACACACATGTGCAACATGTACAGCTCAGTTACATGTTGTTTTGCATCCCATGTTAGGTGTTATGAGGCAGCCAGGTACACCTAACCATACATGCATACATCTGCATGGGTAATAACTACTATACATTTCTGTTCTATCAGTATGGCACACTGTCATAACACTTTTGTTGCTCAGTCATACCTGTCAACCTGGTAGGGGGCAACATGTGGAGGATGCCATGCATAAATGGTGGACTATGGACCAACAGTAGTGACACTGTCTTCATTTTGCTGTAACACGCATGCATCATTTGATATTTGGGTAGCTTTTGCTTTCACAGTCATACCCTGGAGGATGTGCAATGCTCCTATGGCAGGCAGAGAGGGAAATGGCTAGGAGTTTGGCAGTGAGTGTTAGGGACATTTACACATTTATACAGTGAAATAGGTTGGCAAAGTAGAAATGGGATTGTCAGATGAAGCAACTATACAGGAGTATAAAGAGGATGGGGTGCATGGTAAAGAGAGTGGTGGCAAAGGCTAGGGATGGTGCGTCTGAATGATTGTATGTAAAGTTGGACACCAAGGATGGAGAATAGGACCTGTACCAATTGGCTAGACAGATGCACATAGATAGTATGGATGTGCAGCAAATATGGGTTATTAAGGATAATCTGGAAAATGTACTCACAAGCATGGAGAGTGTTTACAGCAGATGGAAACGGTACTTTGATGGTCTGTTGCATTAGGAGAATGATAGAGAGAGAAGAAGTTGCATGATATGGGTTTGGTGCATCAGGAAGTGCAACATATTATCAAGGAGGAAGTAAGGATTGCTACAAAGGGTGGTAGCATTGGTAAGGTTGTTGGTCTACAAGACATACCTGTGGACACGTGGAGTTGTTTAGGAGAAATGGCAGTGGTGTTGTCAACCCCATTGTTTACTGGGATCTTGGAAAGAGAGAAAATGCATGAGGAGTGGGGAAATGTGTTTGTGTACTGATCATGAGAATAATGGTGGTGTGCACAGCTGTAGTAACTACAGAGAGATAACATTGATCAGTCACAGGATGAGGTAATGGTAAAGGGTGGTGGAAGGTAGGTTAAGAAGGGTGGTGAGGATTATTGATAAGCAGTATGGTTTCATGCAAGGAAAGATCAGTACAGATATGATGTTTACTATGAAAGTGTTGAATGAGACATACAGACGAGGTCAGAAGTAGCTGCATTGTGTCTTTGTGGACTTACAGACAGCATATGACAGGATGCCTAGAGGGGAGTTGTGGTATTGTATGAGGATGTCAGGAGTGGTAGAGGAATCTGTAAGAATGCTACAGGATATGTAGATGACTACCGTGACAGCAGTGAGTTCTGGTTTGGGAGTGACAGGTGCATTTAAGCTGTAGGTGGAAGTACATCAGGGAGCAGCTGTGAGTCTTTTTCATGTGCAGTGGTGATGGACAGCTTGACAGACATGATCAGACAGGGGTCCTTGTTGACTGTGCTGTTTGCAGATGACATTGTGTTCTGTAGTGAGAGTAGGGAACAGGTTGAGGAGACCCAGGAGAGGTTGACTTATGGTCCAGAGAAGGGAGGAATGGTGGCCAGCAGGACTAAGACAGAATATATGTGAGTGAATGGAAGGGAGGATGGAAGAATGGTGAGGATGCAGGGAGTACAGTTTGCAAAGGTGGATAAACTTAAATACTTGCGAACAACAATTCAGAGTAATGGGGAGTGAGGGGCAGAGGTAAAGAAGAGAGTGCAGGCAGGATGCAGGTGGTGGAGAGGAGTGTCAGATGTGATTTGTGACAGACAACTACCATTAAGAGTGACATTGAAGGTCTACAAGATGGTGGGGAGCCCAGCTGTGTTATATGGGTTGTAGACAGTGGCACTGAAAAATAAGGCAGGAGTCAGAGGTGGATGTGGCAGAGTTTATGACATTAAGATTTGCACTGGGTGTGATGAGGGTGTACAGGAGTAGGAACATGTATGTTAGGTGGTCAGCCCAGGTTGGATGGCTTGGGGCAAAAGGCGGAGAGTGGCAGGATTATGTTTGTTTGGACATGTGATGAGTAGGTATGCTGGGTATATTTGTGAAAGTATAAGGCTACTGGGTAAGAGGAAAAGAGGAAGGCCTGAGATAAGGTGTATGTATGTGTTGATAGCGGACATACAGCTGGTTGGTGTGAAAGAGCAAGATGCAGGGGGCATTAAGACATGCAGTCAGATGATCTGATGTGGCAACCCCTAACAGGAACAGCCAAATTAAATGTAAGGAGATGTTGTAATGTCAGTGTTCACAGGTTGCCAATTTTTTGCCAGACATAACACAACTGTTTTAGTACATAACTACAAACCTGAGGCACACATATGGTCAATGTGCATAACACCGGACAGTTGAATGATGATCTCATTATATCATATGCAGTTCAACACACACAGCTGCAACAGTATTTCACTATGCAAATACCCTGTACAGGTCCCTCATATTTGTAATACAGACATGTATATCATACTAGTACTCACAATTAACATATGGATATATGCGACATCCCAGTAGCTGGCCTAGGAGTGTCACAGTCAGTATTGTTCAAACCACACTCCATTAGTAGTCATATGTGACTGACTCAGGGGCATGAGCTGTGTTCTATGTCACTACAGACAGACACAGATGCTATGGCCATAGGTTCTGATCAGCAGTATATCAGTACAGCAAGTGTTGTTGAGAAATATTTGTTGAACTTCCTATTTACCTCTTTTACATACCCCCTACTACATTCCATTACATGATTACTTGTTTCAAACACAATTTTTTTGTCTGTTTCAGTTGCTGTATTTCACAGTTAGACAGGTGTGTCTCAAAGATCTTTTTTTTTGCAGTCTGCTTGTGATGGTCTTGTTTTTGTTTATTTGTTTATTTTCTTTCTTTCTTTCTCTCTCTGGTAGATGTAGAAAACTACATGTTTTGAATAGGCAGTAGCTTGACCTTTGTTGGTAATGCTCATGATGACCTGATGGCCTGTGCATGAATTGGAGTCCCCCACTTGCTAATTGCATGTGGAACAGCTGTGGTATTATTCCTATAGCTAATTGCATGGAAACACACTCCTATAACTACACATTTCCTGTGGGTGTTGGCCCTTTTCCTTCACTGTGAGCAGGACTTCATGTGGGTGTCTGACAAACAGCATCACAGAGGGTAGTTGGAAATACCTCTTACAACAAACACTGTGGAGACAGGCCAACAAACAGGAGGGGGATGTTCCAGACATGGGGACAGAATGTAAGTATTGCTGTTATACATTTGAAGTAATGTTAGTTTAACTGGGTTTGTGTGGATATGACTGTTCTGCATAATTTAAAGTCTGACATGACAGTGTTATGTGGTTGAGAAAACTCTCACCTGTAGGTCTATCTGCAGACTGGCCTTAGATTTGGTGTGTTACTCACACATTTTTGTCTTTATAAACTCAGTACCATACTCTGAGGGTTGCAGTTAGTAAATGGTAACATCCATGTGTGTTTCTGTCTTCATGTCCCTCAGAAGAGATATGTTACAACAAACCCTCTTACACCAGCAATTTTCTCAGTTTATAACAGCAATATGTCCATGATGGCCCTGTGTTTGTGCCTCTGTCTCCCAAGTCTGTCACCCTTTGTCCATATGTCATGCAGTAAGATGTGGATATGTACAGTATATCATTATTTACTGACATTATTCATGATATCAAACCAGTGATATATCAGACTGCCAGATATGCTATATATAGGAGACCTTATATTTGAGGACAAAACCTGGACATTCTGTTGTAGTCTGTATGGTAGTGAGGTCTGTGTACTTATGGTGATTGTTGACAGAGTGTCAATATTGTGTAGCAGTGTACTGTGAGTATATTTGGCTTATGTATAGAGTGGGGTACATGTCAATGTTCTTGACCCTTTTCTATCTGATGTTGCATGATACTCAGGTTTCTGGTACCCTTTCAGCCTATATGTTTGTAGGGCCAGACTGAGACATTTTCCATACCACAGTCAGGCATTGGACTACACTGTGGATTGGGCCAGTATATGTAGGGGTAGTGTATGAGTGGCAAACATGATGATGGGTTTTGTTCACACAGTCTATATACTGTACTATTAATTAGGCTTACCATTCTGTGACTGTGACTGTGTTGAGATTGGTTGTGGGTATGCACTTTCACACTGGTGTCTGTTACTCTATGCTGTTACATCCCTATAGTGCTACTATATTTGCAATTCCCCCATAGGAAAATTGGGTTAGTGTTGTGGCAGTCTTCCTGTAGTTTAGAAAGTGTTTGGTAACATGCCTAGCAGCTCAGTGTATTTTCCCTAGTGTGATGTTATGTCCAAATATTTGTCAGATGTACTGTTGCCTGGCCACCATAAGTGTTGTGTATTTCTGACAAAGCAGTGGGATGCTCTGAAGATGTATGTCAGTAATTAGTGGGAAGTATGTGGGCTTGGGTCTTGTCCCCCAGTTAATATATGTTAGGATGGACAGGAGGGTGTGACTGCATCAACTATGTGAGCTTATCTACTCCAGTATTTGGGATATATCCCCATTTTCATGGCTTTAAACACCCTCTTTGTCAGGCTTGGTCCACATTTATTGCACTAAGGAGTTCTGTGTATACTTCGTCACTGGCCAGTTTATTTCAGACTGTCCAGGTGTAGTGCTCATATTTCTGCTGTATTCCACAGAATCATTACTGTGATTTGTGTAGTATTTCACTATGATGATTTCATGATATCTGACAGTAACTGATGCCATGCATTTCAGTTTCAGAACTGCCTTCCTTCAGAACATGTATGCTGACAGAAACCCTGTTACTGTAGCAACATTCTACATTTATAACTGCAATACTTACATTATGTCCCCTTGCACTAAGAGGTTGAGAGTTATGGTGCTAAGGTAAGACTCCACTACATTTGATGGGCATATCATATATATATATATATATATATATATATATATATATATATATATATATATTTATATATATGTGTGTGTGTGTGTGTGTGTGTGTGTGTGTGTGTGTGTGTATGTATATATATATATATATATATATATATATATATATATATATATATATATATATCCTTTTTATGTGTAAATATGAGTGTTGTATATTCCTTCTCAGATCTATCTCACCATATTTATCTGATATGTGTATATTTAGATATAGAAACATGACTGATTCCACAGTGTTTTCACTAACAAGTAGTATACAATTCTAGTACTCAAAGCAGTTTTTCACTACTATTCAGTATGTGTACTGAATGCTATATTTGAAAAAGCAACAAGTATTCATACAGCTCAAATGGCTTAGTGGTTAAGTAATGTGGCTATAATGTACAGGGTCCTGGGTTCAAGACCTACAATAGCTATTTATTTTGTTGCTGGGCAGAACAAGGGCTGATGGAAACAGGGTGAATAAGGTGCTTTAAAGTGATTTTAAGTGGGTTTGCGAGATGGTAAGCAGTGCTAACGTGCGGTTAAATGAATAGGAGTTTACACCGTGTAGGCTTTGCTTACCGGTGGACAAATCTGCTTAGCATTTACATTTAAGCAATAATTACACCTGTGAAGCATACCTCAGCCGTGGTAACCAGTGATCACATTCCAGTCTGATAAAATAGCAGGGTAATGACATCTTTAATAAGTGTAATTAATTCCATGTACATAAAGTACAGTTGTGTACCTACCATAAATGTAGATGTTCGAGTGTATCCACTGTTGCAGTCATTACACTTGGGTTATCCACCAGCAGGCGACCCGCAGTCAGCCCGAGTTCCAAAGTCTTCAGTTTTTCTTGCCCCAGATGTCAGGTGCCCCCAGAAAGGAAGGCTGAAAAGATATAAGTATGCCAAACAACAATATTTATGATACGATAAACATATCTTTAATCTACAAGCAAATACACCACATAGGTTGTATAGAGTTGAGAAGTACAGAATAGTCCCAGCAAAGAGGGGGATGGTGGGTGGGTAACCTGGACTGCAACAGTGAATACACTCAAACATCTACATTTATGGTAGGTATGCAACTGTACTATGTTCATCGTGTTTCACTGTTGCAGTCATTACACTTGGGTAGAATCCCAAAGCTGAGGTTGGGTGGCTGGATCTAGATTGGATTAGGCGAGGCTAACAACCCCTGCAGGACTGCGGTGGCAAAGCCTGCTCTAGATTTGGAGTAGAGAGGTAGGTGGTAGTGCTTGGTGAAAGTGTGCACTGAGCTCCAGGTTGCAGCTTTTAAAATATCTTTGGTTGGTACCCCTTTGAGGAAAGCTGCTGATGTGGCTGCTGCTCTGGTAGAATGAGACCTAATGCCCTTAGGCACAGATTTGCCATGCTGTGCATAACAGAAGCGGATGCAGTGTCCTATCCATTTGGAGATGGTCTGCTTTGTAATTGGCTTTCCTTGTGATCCTGCAGCATAAGCTACAAACAGTTGCTCAGTTTTTCTGAAGACTTTTGTTTTGTCCAAGTAAAATCGTAGCTGCCTGTATATATCCAAAGTGTGCAGAAGTTTTTCCCCTTTATTCTGGGGATTTGGGTAGAGAGTAGGCAAATTAATGGTTTGGTTTAAGGCCACATTGGAGACCACCTTTGGCATGAATGTGGGGTTTGTTCTAAGAGAAACCCTGTCTTGATGAAAAATGAGGAAAGTTTCTACAGCCATCAATGCCTATAACTCTGAGACTCTTCCTGCTGAAGTTATTGCTAGGAGCAGAGCAGTTTTCCATGACAGAAATTTAAGATCAGCTGTGCTGGCTGGTTCAAATGGAGGCAGTGTTAGTTTCTCTAAAACAAAATTGAGGCCCCAAGTTGGTAGTGGTACTCTTCTAGGGGGTCTTATATTCTTTGCCCCTCTGAGGTATTGTTGTAGCAGAGGATGTGAAAAATAAGAAACTAAGAGTAATGCTACTCAATGCCAGAAGTCTAAACCTCAAGATGCACGCACTCAAAACTCTCCTTAGCATGTAGAACACTGATATCTGTGCAGTAACAGAAACCTGGTTCAAGGCTCCTGAGAGCACCCCAGCACTACCAGGTTATACCTCATACCATGCTTTTCGACCCCAAAACTTGGACCGAACCACAAAAGGATATCAATATTCAAAGATACCCACACCTCCAGGTTGGTGGCACAGCACGAAGCATCAGAGGCTATCCATGTGCAACTAACAGTGGGTAAAACTGCCTTCCAGTTTATAGCCTGCTACAGACCACCCTCCCAAACTCAGGAACCCCACTCAGCCTTCCTGAGAACACTGGAAAATATGAAGGTCTCTCCAAACACCATTATATTGGGCGACTTCAACTACCCAAACATAGACTGGGAGCATTACTCTAGCTCCAACACCCTAGCCCAAAGGTTCCTAGAATTTATAAACTCAAATGCTATGGAACAACTTGTTACCACTCCCACAAGAGGGGAAAACATACTGGACCTGATCATCACCAACATGGGGACTCTATGCTCCAGACCAGAAGTGTATCCCTCACTGGTAAAATCAGACCATAAACTAATCTCACTGGATATTCACATCCCGACTCCACCCCCTGCCCTGAAAACCACAGTGAAAAACTTCTCTAAAGCAGATTTCACACTCCTCAAAACCGAGGTGGAATCCTTCAAAGCCCTCGGGCCTGTGGAAAATACAGCCCAGACCGCAGAATCCTTTATAAAAGCATTCTATGAACACCTTCAGGAATGCATGGATCATGCAATCCCAAATAAAACCAAGACCCAATCCTCCAAAGGCAGACGTCCTGTCTGGTGGACCCCAGCCATAAACAAACTATACAATAGAAGGAGGAAGCTACTACATGATAGAGCAAAATCCCAAAAAGCGAAGGCATCTCTTATCAGTATTAGCAAAGTCTACGGGCACTCATAAAATCGTCTAAGGCCAGCTTAGAGAAAAATTGCACAGGACACTAAGGATAATCACAAGGCTTTCTTTAGTTATGTTAGAAACCTGGGTGGGAATTCCCAGATATGCTCAGAATTAGTCCAAAATGACAAAAAATACACCGAACCCACAGACATTGCCAACTTCCTAGCTGACAGGTTCAGCGCAAACTTCTCCCACCCTCCCCACCAAAAGGGCAAATATCTATCCCAGCAGAGTGCTGCCCCCCTGACATCTCAGATGCTCAGGTAAGAGCTGCCCTCTCCAAAGCAAAAAACACAGCATCAATGGGACCAGACGGTGTCCTGGGCTGTGTCCTACATGAACTCCAAGAAGAGCTAAACCCAAACATAAAACTACTGTTCAGTCTCAGCCTTACTACAGGATATGTACCCAAAGAGTGGCGTACAGCAACAGTGGTCCCTCTCCACAAAGGTGGTGCCTCAACGGATCCTGGAAACTATCGCCCCATAAGCCTGACTAGCTTGGTCTGCAAAGCTATGGAAAGGATCATCATGGACCTCATAAATAAAGATATTGGGGACCTACAGACACTGGATCCTACCCAGTTCGGCTTTGTTAAGGGCAGATCCTGCCTCTTAAACCTGGTTGATTTCTTTGAAACAGTCACCAAGGCCATTGACAAAGGGAAGGTGGTCCACACAGCCTACCTGGACCTCGCAAAAGCCTTCGATACAGTACCCCACTCGGGCATTATAGATAGGCTCACCAGCTTAAATATAAACCCCTATGTCACTAGATGGGTTGCAAACTGGCTCAAGGACAGAACCCACATTGTCAGAATTGCTGGAGCCATGTCAGACTCCAAACCAGTTACAAGTGGCGTCCCACAAGGCTCAGTCTTGGGACCTATCTTGTTCGGTATATATTTCTCGGAGGTACAAGCCAACATGGAAGGACTGTGGCTGACCAAGTTCGCAGATGACTGCAAACTGGGTGCCATAATTGACTCTCCAGCCAACACAAGCATCCTCCAAAAGGGCCTCATAGAAACAGACAACTGATGCCAGAGCCATGGCCTCAAGCTAAATGCCAAAAAGTGTATAGTCATCCCCTTTGACAAAAACAAAGTGCCCACAAATTACCACATAGGTGGTAATCCATTAAGTACAGAAGAAGTAATTAGGGACCTGGGGACCCAAGTTGATAGCAATCTCTCATTTGACAACCACGTGGCCAAAGTGGTTAGAAAAACATTTTATATAGCCCACCTAATCATGAAGGGATTCACATCTAGATCAGGGGAGGTCATCGTGCCTCTTTACTCATCCCTCATCAGGCCCATAATTGAGTACAATGCCCCTTTTGGGATGTACCTTACCAGACACCTGCAGCAACTGGAAAGACCCCAAAAGTACCTCACCAAGAGGATCAAAGGGCTCAAACAGATGCCATATGCTGCCCGGTTAAAGAAACTCCAGCTCTACTCAGTGGCATACCGCCTGCTCAGAGGCGATCTGTGCCTGAAATATAAAGCCATGTCCAACCCGGAATTAATGGACATGCTGCTCCTCAGAAAATTCAAATCCCATCGAGCTACGCGCTTGAGAGACTTGAACCTCAGCACTGAAATAAATAGGACATGCTGGAGGGACAGATTCATAACCCAAAGGCTCCCTTCACTCTGGAATAAAATCCCAGTCCAGGTTAGGCAGAGTCCCTCATTGACTCTCTTCAAGACGAATCTTGATGAGTGGATGGGAGATTGTAGGTTTACCCCGGGTATCACTTCTGTGTCACTGTTAGACAGAGGCACAGTATACTAACCTCGAAAAAGGGCATAGTAAAATGAATTTAAAATGGGTGGCGAAAGCCAAACACACTCTGGCTAGACTTATAAATGCCCTAGGGCAGATAGCCTAGTATGAACCTATGAACCTATGAACCTATGTGCCACCTTGCCTTCATCCACAGCTCAGTTGACTGACACCAAGACGTTTACCAGGTTGAATGGCCATGTATGACCTACCCTTCAGAAAATTAAACTGTGTGGGATCCTGAGTTTGCGGATTCCCATATCCCTGTTTATTAGGTGCTTAATGATGCATTCCATAGCTTTACATAACAGACTTGTCAGGCAGTTGGGGCTGTATTCCCCAGGGTCTGCAGTCACACCTTATTTGTGGAGAGGGGTGACTGTAGCAGTGCACAATTCAGTAGGGACAAAGCCTGAGGTGTGGCTGTGCTTGAAGAGGGCACACAGATGAGGTGCCAGGTCACTCTGTAGTTCATGTAGAACACAGCCAGGAATATTGTCAGGTCCCATAGAAGCTGTACTCTTGGCCTTGGACAATGGTGTTTTAACCTGTGCTGCAGTAATACTGATCCACTGTCTTACCCAATGTTAGCTACGCCTGCAGGATCTGTAATGCATAATGTTGGTCTACCACTCTGCCTGGCAGTGTACTGGTATTGTGATTGGTTTTTGGGGGGGTAAAGTTTGCACTCAAGATGTCATCCAGTATATAGGCATTATTTGTTGGATCAGTCTGAGAGGTACCATTGTCTAGTAGCTCAGAAGAAATGTTGGTATTGCCATGGAGATTCTTTACATAACAGGAAAATAATTTTCTTGGGTGCGAAAGCCAAGGTACCTTTTTGGCTAGGCTTATATAGGCCCTAGGGCTAATAGCCTAGTACCTACCTATGAACCAATAAACCTATGTATGAGGCCTTGGGGTTGTCTTTACTATGTGCTCCAATTCTGTTCTCACAGCTAACTTTGTGGCATTTGATGAGGGATCTCAACTTTTAATTAAGGCTGATAAGGGTTTATTCCCAGTCTTGGGACTTCACCTTATTCCATATTGGTTCCCTCCTTCTGTTGTACAGTTTCTTTATGACAGGGGACCACCAGATCAGCTTCCTTTTTTGGAGGTGAGGGTCCTGGTTGTATTGGGTATGGCAGTATCCATGCATTTGTGTACGTGTTCATAGTGCATTGTTGTTTGATTCAGCTGTCGTACAACTAGTCTCCATTTGCATGGCTGGCTGGGCGGTTAGCCACCTCTGTTTTTAGGAGGCCATAGCTAGCTTTGGAAAGGCTTTTCACTGTGGTTACCTGTGCAGCAGGGGAGGGCTGTGGATTTCCAAAGGTGATTAATTTGTGTTCAGATATAACAAGGTAGGCATTTACTATTTGTGTAGAGCAACAGTCACCCATGCTAGGAAGGACCAGGTTGATGTGATGGCCATGTGCA